>NW_006293001.1:8483299-8490981 GCF_000327345.1 Myotis davidii
TGAAGAGAGAATAGGGATTTACGGACCATCCTTCCCAAATAATGAGAAATTCTCCCTAGGTGGTGATTCAATGAGTCATTTTTTTTTTAGCAAGAAAAAAAGCTCCCTCTGGTTGAGAAATTCTTGCCAAACCTGGTATCTTAAAAACAAGCTTTTATTCTTCAGATTTACCTCTTATAGAGATTTCAGTATAGCTATATCTCATGTTCAGGAGTGATTCATTGATGTTTTTCGGAAGGCACTGAGAGAAAATAAAAAGTATTCCATACTCTCATTTATACTAATAAATAACTATTAGAGTTCAGCCTTAACCCTTGATCTATTTCTTTTTTTAAACATTTATTTATGTATTTATTTTTATTGTTGACAGTATTACAGATGTTCTCCATCTTCCCCCTGCCACCCAGGCCCTCCCCCCGCCTTAGATCTTCACCACATTTTCTGTGTCCATGGGTCCCCATCCCACCCCAGGCCTTCCCCACAATACTGTCTGTGTCCATGGGTTATGCATATATGAATATATCTTCTTTGGTTAATTTTTTCCCATTCCCTCCAACCCTCTTCCCACTGAAATCTGTTATTCTGTTCCACTGGACCTATTTTGTTTGTCAGTTTATTTTGTTCATTAGGTTCCACATATAAGTGAGATAATGTGATATGGACCTATTTCCTTGTGGTTGGATTACCTGATTTAAAACTTCCTTCTAGCACTTAAAACATTTTACAACTACATTAAATAGTGTTGATGTGATGAAAAGTTTCCCTTAAACTCCCATGTTTCCCATTAAATTATATTTCCTTAGTATTTCTTATTCATTTTATTTCTCAGAAAGCTATACTTAACCCATCTTTGACCTTCTCACTCCAAGGAACTCTTCTTCAGCTGAGTCATTCATTCATGGATACACCCTGGACCTTGCCTTCACCAGGAACTATCTACTCCATCGCATACTGGGACAGCCCAGGCACCTTGTTTCCTCGCTTCCTTCTCCCTTCCACAACTATTTGTCATTTCACGTGAGACATGCAGTCCCTTAAACCCTCCATTTACTTAAAATTAATTGCTAAACGTCATACAGATTTTGCTTCTTCCCCATGCATTCCCAGGTCCCACTGCCTGCCAGCTGAACCACACTCCCAATATCATCCTCAATCATTTCCCCCAAAACCTTCCCTGGAAACTTCATTCCTGCATCCATGTTTGCCATCTTCTCCTGAAGCCAGGCTGCTGGGCTGGCTGGAGACAAGATCTCCACCATGTGAACTTATGCCAACATTTCATGCCATGCCCAGCATTTGGTTACCCTGAGTTTCCCTTCCAGCTCGGAGTAGAATCCCAAGTCCTTGGTGAAACATTCAAGGCCCTCCATGGTCTGGCCAACTGGTTCTCTGACCTTGTCTCCTCTTATCGCATGCCAGGTCTTATCACCTGAGCCCTCTGGCCTCTTTACTGACCTTTGTCCACCCCAAGTTTGTTTCCTCCTCTGGGCATTTGCACTTGCAATTTTCTCCCCCCAGAATGCGGTTTTATCTACTTGGTCAATTCTCTCTCCTCCTTCAGACCTTCCCTCATATGGGGCCTTCCCTCTCTCAATGGGGCCTTTTCTGGACAAAGTTGGTAAAATTTCAACTTTCCCCCACATCATTTCATAACTCCATTCCATGTTTACTTTTTCCTTTGTAGAAAGAAACTGATAGATTATCACTAGCTACCATGCTACATATTTTACTTACTTACGGTGTTTATGATATCTTCCTCACTAAGATGTAAGTTGAAAGCTCCTCAAGGGCAGAATTTTTTGCCCAATTTGTTCTTTTCTGTACCTCAGCACTAATTTTAATGCCTGACATCTAGTAGGCACTCAAAATTTGTGAAATGAATGAACGAGAATGGTCTCCAACCTTAGCTCATGTACTTTATCCCTCTAGAGATTGCTCCTGTTCCCCCCAGCAGCTTTATCAAACTTTCACTCTTATATTCTCATTCTACATTATTACATCTCCTCTAAAAACCAAAGAAGAAAAAAGGGAAAGAAAGAGAAAAAGACATATAGACACCAACAATAGAGTGGTGATTGCCAGAGGGATGAAGGGAGGATAAGGAGGGCATAGGGGGGCATAAATGGTGATGGCAAAACTTTACTTGGGGTGGTGAACACATAGCATGGTATATACTAATAGATGTGTTATGGAATTGTGCACCTGAAACCTGTATAATTTTATTAACCAGGTCATCCCAATAAATTTAATTTTAAAAAGAGTAAACTGAAAAAAATGTATAAATAAAAATAGAAAACAGAGAATTCATTCAAACTTCCTGGTCATTCTCTCATTGCTTTTCAGCACATTCACACCCATTTTCATCTCTTTCCCACCCAGTGTGATTCTTCTAGGCCCAGGCTAGCCCTACCACTCCTAGTCCAAGTAATGTTACCACACCCAACACCTCCCTCTGCCATGAATTACTTACTTAAAATTTCTTAAATACCTTCAACCTCTCCCTTTCTACCACCTCTAATTCAGAAACTTGCCTGGCACCTCCCAAAAGTCTTCTAAATTAGATTCCATCTAATTTTACCGTCATGCCAATGTATAATTAACTAAAATTTATTTTATATGAGAATTTAAACTCTTAAACTAAAGAGGAATATGTAACAATTAAGTTTTAGGTATCTGCTATTTGCTTGTGGAAGAATTTGGGCTTGGGAACCTCCCCTGTACTCACAAAATCATACTTGTACAGCTTTCCTACTGTTTAGGTTGGAAATTTTGTGCTTTTCCTGGATACACAGGAAAGATTTAGACCTAGTCTAAAGGGATATTCCAAAAGGTTTTTGAAATCAAATTATAATAATGTTTTAAAAAGAAAAATAATGGATTATTAATACCATTTTATAGGAAGTGCAATGTACTTAAAAATATTTCCTCTGCTTTGTGCCTATCATAAGAATATTGTGAAGTTATTCTAGAAAAAAATGCATTGTTGAAATAGTCACTTACCGTGAATTCTTCTCATTGTTATCTGTCAGAATAAAAACAATGCACCAGGCAGTTAATAATGACTAAATGCAACATAATCATTTACAATTTTACTCTAGAAAAGCACCATTCCTATAAATTATTTTTTACTCATGTAACATAGCAAAATGATTGTTTGCTTTTTCTCCTTTTTTATTCTCTCTCTCTCTCTCTCTCTCTCTATATATATATATATATATAGAGAGAGAGAGAGATGTTCTTTCAGGATTAGGACTGCAGGCTTGATGACATCTCTGCATGACTTTTCTTCAGGATATGAAATATTTGTATCTTCTGAATATCTAGAGACCAACATTTCTAAACTAGATGAAGAAAATAGGATTTTTTGAACTACCAAATAAAAAGATATTTATTTATTATTTGGTTCTTTAGAAACATCAGTATTTACCCACTTAGAATTTACGCCACAAATTACCCAGACTGTATAATGCTGTTGCCACCTGCATGCCAGTAGAAGCCGTGGGATTGAGCTGCGCATTACTTTCCCAGCACAGGTCAGAGCAGATGGAGGGTAGGAAGCAAGAGGGTCTGAGTAGGGAAACCATAGGGAAAGGAACCCAAGGTGCTAACTAATGTCAACCATTACCATGGAGCAGCACATCCTGATCCTCCTGGCATGTTAATTTAATTTAATTTAATTTAATTTAATTTAATTTAATCAAGAGTTAACTGGAATTATAGTATAGATAGAGATTAATATCTTAGGTTTGGGAATTAGACAGAATTGGGTTAGGATTATGAGTCATGTGATCTTTGCCAAGTTTTAAAAAGTGTATTCAAGTCTTAGTTTCTTGTCCTATAAAGTCATAAGATTGGTTTAAAACAATAAGACTTGCCCGACCAGCGTGGCTCAGTGGTTGAGCATGCACCTATGAACCCGGAGGTCATGGTTTGATTTCTGGTCAGGGCATATGCCCAAGTTGTGGACTCAATCCCCAGGAGGGGGCATGCAGGAGGCAGCTGATCAATGAGTCTCATCATTGATGTTTCTGTCTCTCTCTCTCTCCCTTCCTCTCTCTGAAATCAATAAAAACACATTTCTTAAAAAATGATAAAACAGTAAAACTTGCTTAGAATCATCTGTGCTCACTACATGCTAGGTACTAGCCCTTTCCCATTCTTCCAGCACAGTCTTGTTGCAGTTCCTCTTGGGAAGCAGCGCTCACTGAATAATTACTGCTATAATTAATTATAACAATACATGAATAGAGGTAATAATCATAGCCAATGCTGGAACAACCCTACTCTGCCTAGGAAACAGATATTAAGAGATACTTCCTTCACCCATACTTTATGCATCTTTACCTTAACACTTTCAGACATTCCATTACATGGATTCTAGGGAGAACCACCCATTCGTATGTGGGAAACATGTTCAGTGATAGTTCTAAATATTGTTGATGATTTGTCTCTGCCCCTTGAAGCCTCACTAGTTTGCTCCTTTTTTGCTCTAAACTGTCACTGTACAACAGGCAGTGAGAGAAAAGGCCCACTTACATGATCCATCTGACTCAAAACCATGATTCTCCTCTCCAAATTTCTTCACACTGCGAAGAATTACTGAGTCAGACATGGTAATTGCAATCTGCAGCCAGTAACCCTATAAAACAAAATAGAGGCATGATCTCTTTTTTAACCAAAGTACCAAATGTGCCTTCAGCAATTCTGTACATTAGGTTTCACATTAGGTTTGCTTACATTTTCCTTCTTTCTGAATGCAATGATTTTTGTGATCTCTATTTTCTATTAAAAAGTAATAGTCTCAGACAAAAATTTATGCACAGCATGGATTTCTATCCCCATAACATCACCATGCCTTCAGCCAAAACCACCAGGAATACACCTGTAGTAGAAGAATCTGGATTTATTACTTGTTGTAGTGAGAAAGAACAGGTTGTGGGGGACCATGGGTGTCTCAGTAAGAGTGTTGTTAGGAATAACCAATTATAGGGCGTGAGCTTTAGTTAGATGATTTGGGAGAGAGTCCAATGAAGTGGGGGTTTGCTCCAGATTGGAAGCTGTCAGAACGCCAGAGTAATTTTATGGTTGGTTAAAGAAATGGCAGTCATTCATTTAGCAAGAGAGAGGGATGTTTGGTATTTTGTGGGTTTCACAGTGACCTTATTTTGTCCTGTTCTTAGACAAAATTATGAAATGGGTGTGCTTTTTCTCATTTTATGTTCAGGCAAATGACCTTGCCTGAGGTTGATGGGATGGTTAATTTTATGTGTCAACTTAAGTGGGCCAAGCAATACCTAATAGCTAATAAAACATTATTTCTGGGTGTGTCTGTGAGGGTGTTTCCAGAAGAGATTATCATTTGAATCTGTAAAAAATCTCCCTCATCAATGTAGATGGGCGTCATTCATTCAATCCTTTGAGGGCTTGAACAGAACAAAAAAGAAGAGAAACTGAGGGTATAGAAACTGAATAGACATTTTTCCAAACCTACTTTTGGAACTACTAGAGTATATATATATATACTAGAGGCCCAGTGCATGGATTCAAGCACCAGTAAAGTCCCTCAGCCTGGCCTCTGGAAATTGGGCCGAAACTGGCTCTCTGACATCCTCCAAGGGGTCCCAGATTGCGAGAGGGTGGTTCTCAGTTGATGCACCCCAGAATCAGGTTCCTCCTTCTCTGGTTCCAGGTGCATCACCTGAGAATGGCAGGCCAGCTACAGAATATCTGGGGTTATTCTTTCCTTTTCTTGTTTCCTTTTTCAGCATTCAGTGCATACTCTGAACTTTGAAAGTCCACTGTTCCCTTTTGATATACGAAGGAGCCATCCTTCAAAAGATATATACTCTCCATTGCAACAAGGCATGCATTGCATAACATTTGACTGTTGCTCAATAGAAATGGAGGCTAGATGCCTTATCTCTGGCCAGTTTAGAAATGGCAATGATGACTTTTGAAAGCCATTGCGCTGAAAATGTTAATTGCTTGCATGCACCCACAAAGACAGTGGCAATTTTTGTGACACCAACTTTGGGAAAATGCAATGAGATAACAAAATTCCTAGAAAGAATAAACAAGGTCTTGCTTGTGATATTTTCTAGAAAAGGCAATCTTTCCAGAATTAAATGTTACATGAATTGCTTCATCTCTATATATAAAAAGCCAGCAACCAGAATGCCGTAACGACCAGAACAACCGGTCACTATGACACCCACTGCAGCCAGTAAACCGGCCTGATTGGGGGGTGGGGCTGGTGGCCAACCTCTTGCGGCCCCTCCCCCAAGCTGGCCCCACCCCTGATCGGCCTTTCCCACCCCAATCGAGGGTGGGGAAGCCAGCCAAACCCCCACGGCCCTTCCCCCTGGCTGGCCCCCACCACCCTGATTGGTCTGCAGCCCCTCCCGCTGGCTGGCCCACCCCTGATTGCCCCCCTACCCCAACAGGGGGCAGGGCCAGCCAGCCAACCTACTGCAGTCCCTCCCCCCCAGCTGGCCTGGCCTGATTGGACAGGGAACTGGGGGAAGCTGGCCCATCCCTGATCGGGCCCCTATTGGGGAGGGCCAACCGGCCAACCTCCTGCTGTCTCTCCTCCGGACAGGCCCAGCTCTGATCCACCTCATGACTCAGGCAGAGGGGGGCACATGGGTGCATGGGGGCCCAGGTGCTGCCCAGGGCCCAGAGGTCAGCTGAGACCTGCCCTTCCACACCAGATGCTCATGCTTCAGTTGCCTGTTAGGCCTAGGGACCGCACCAATGCATGAATTTCATGCACTGGGCCTCTAATTTATAACAAAATTTTACTTTAACCAACACAAAAGAGCTCAGTGTTAAAAACTAAGATACTATGCTCTTTCTTTTTCACTCTGAATTTTTATGTAGTCTCCTAAAAATCTCTGGGAACAAATTTCAGGGTCTTTCAGAAAAATATATTTTTTAGTAAATTTGAGAATATAGGAGTTAAAAGCAGGAAATCAAAATTTCTAAGCATTCATTGGCAGACTTTAGCCACCTAATCATGCAAACCCCCAAGAATTCTTAATTGTCCATGCCAACACCAGTGTTTCTCTTTGCTAAATGGCAAGTACTCTATAACCTGTGTTCTACATATGCTTCTGTTTAACTATCCAGGCTTGAAGTTTTTAATTTCTTTGATAAAATGTGTAATCCTATCAACACAGAGGCCCACACTGAAGGACAGTCTTCTGACCTTTACTGGTAGACATCAGGAGTTTTCTACCTTAGCGAGGCAAGTGGACGGGGTAACCTTGGAGGATGTGTCTGGTTGTTTCCTTGGGACCTGGTAATCCTTAACATTAAGGACTTGGGATCCTATCCCAAGGACAATGGGAACTAATAAAGGCTTTCAGGCAAAAGAAGGGTTTGATCACATTTATATATTCTTTTAAAAAATTCAAAACTCTGATAAGGCTTGAGACTTGGGAATCCACACTAGAGAGCGATACAGGGAACATGTTGGGAAGGTCAGAAATCCACCCAGATGAAGCAGCGGCTCCCCCTCATTTACTAAGGCCCGGAGTATATTATAGTTTAAATCACTCCCCGGCCTATGTGCCTGAGGTCACCAAAGGAAGCAGGCTGTGTGAGGTGACACAGCCAAGCCAATGGTACCCAGGTTCCTGTCACTTTAGGGGATGGCTTCTTGGCTCTGTCAGTGTTCAGGG
>NW_006293001.1:8491041-8498479 GCF_000327345.1 Myotis davidii
TGTTCTGCTTCATTCCATTTTCTCTCCAATACTATCTTTAAAACATGTTGGTCTTGCCTAGACTGGATTCAGGAGGAAGAGACTGAGGATTTTCCACATCCAGACCAACGTGGTAAGGAGGAACCCTGACAGCTACTGAGGAGCTGAGGGACAGCCAGAGGAGAGGTCAGCTTGAGAGTGGAGTGGCCCGCCCTGCCACCAACATCACACAGTGAATACTCTCCTGACTCTTATGAAGTTGTTCCCTCTGTCCCCGAGCTCCAGAAACTCTCCTTCCCTGAGCTGCTCGGAGAGAAAAACAGAACTGCTCCTGCTCCTCTTGAATTTAGAAGTCACTTTTCAAGCCACAAATTTTGATTTTTCTAAAAAGCCCTTGCCCTAGCAGGTTTGGCTAAGTGGATAGAACAGTGGTCCGCAAACTACAGCCCCTTGAGTGTGGCTTTTCCACAAAATACCACGTGTGGGCGCGCACGTACACTGTGATTGAAACTTCGTGGCCACACTCAAGGTGCCAAAGAGCCGCATGTGGCTCGCGAGCCGCAGTTTGCCAACCACTGGGATAGAACGTCTGCCCAGGGACTTAAGGGCCACAGGTTCAATTCCAGTCAAGGTCACGTACCTCAGTTTCAGGCTCGATCCCCGGACCCAGTCAGGCTTGTGCAGGAGGCAACTAATTAATGTGTTTCTCTAACATTGATGTTTCTCTATTTCTTCCACTCTAAAAATCAATAGAAAAATATCCTCTGGTGAGGATTAACCAAATAAATAAATAACTAGCCTTTAAAACATCTTTCACTGCTGCCATTGAGGAACGTAGGTAGGGCTCCTGTGTTATCATTAAACCTTGCAAATGATTGATTTTTCCCAAAGATCATTAAAGAAGAGAAGAAGTATTAACTTATTCTAAGAAGCAAGAAAAATGTTTTCTTGTAGGTTGTGGGATGATGGTGTGTGTCAACAATGTGGGAGACACTGTCCCCTTATAGCACAGAGGGGAAAGGAATACACAGGGACCCTCAAGGACACACAAACATCCTTCCTTCCCAGAGTCACAGCTGAGATGGAGGACTAAGGAATAGCTGCTGAAGAAAGTGGAATTTAACTGCTCAGTTACTCCCAGCTCTCCTTGGTCTCTCCATGCATAGTCCTTTCATCTTCACAAAGCTACATAGCACTCTAATACTTGATTCCTACAGTGGAACTTAGGCATTTTTTAGCAATTTCAGTGTCTTTTAAAACCAGAATGAGCACATTTTTTTCCTAAACTACTTCCTAATTCACTCCTAGCATTCATCAGCAAATATTTATCACCACTACTCTTAGTGGTGGGACTCAAATTATTCAAGGGGCTTACAATCAAGTGGGGAGGGGTGTGTAAACAGTTAATCCTCAGCAGGGAGATGGAGGCTTCAGAGATCATTACAGCGTTACAGAGCCAGCCCAGGAGTAACTAAATCTGGAGCTGAAGGGGGTTTGTGGGGGTAGGTTGACGGGTACCTGCACGTAGAAAGAACCTCTATTAAACAAGAGCTTATACATAAGTCAATACTTTAAAAGTTTAATAATAATCACAATTAGATCCAAATATTTAGAGACTAAGGTACAATCATTTTAATGTGTCTCTAAAATGTCCAGAAAGCGAGTCCTCCCTCAGAACATTTAGAAATACCGCACTTAATTCCAGTCTTAAATGTGTATGATATTTTATCTATGCATTCAAATCATCAGCAACATGTAATTTCTACTAGCTAGGGAACCATAAAAACTAAAATTAGATTTTAGAAACCAACTTTTCCCCCTTTAGCCAGGTATCCCAGAGCTCATATTTTTCAGTATCTAAATTATTAAAAACTGGGAGAATGAGGAAAGGAGCATGGTGTTGGAGGGAAAAAAAGTAAGTCGGTATAGTTCTTTATTAAACCAGCACCAGCTTTCTCAGGGAAGGATTTGTGGCTATCAGTACAAACAGAATTATGCTTTCATAAAGCCAAGTTAAGAAACTTCATTGGCATTTTTCATTTTTGGTAGATTATTCAATCTATTCACCCATTTGTACAACACATCCCCTTATACCACAGATTCTCAAGAGAATTGATTCATAAAATAGCATTGCTACAAATTAGGAGTCATCTGTATTGTATATAATATTACAAAATTATTCATTATTCTGCAAGTCATATTATTTATCGCATGACAAGAGGTCACCCTTTAGTAAATAAAAAACACAATGTCCCACACAGTGAGCTTTAGAGGAAATGAATTTGCAGAACATAGGCCTCAAACGCTGTAGAAATTATAAGTCGCTTACCTGTGAGCGTGAACTTGAGGAAGCCAGAAGAAACAATGAACTCCACTGTGGAGAGTCAAAGGGTTTTTCCAACTTCGGTGTTCATTATAAAGCATTCAACAGAATTCAAACTTTTTCGAGAACATTATCTATTTGCTTAAGGGTCAATGCCCTGAAGGCCAGCCTAAGCACAGTTCAGTGACATCTGAGAAAAGGTTGAACACGCTCAAAGTAATAACCCCAAACACAGAGTGTGCTGGGGAAATGCTCGGAGGGGTCAACGGGCTGTGGAAAGTACTGATTTGCCTGGGAAAGAGAGGCGAGTTCTAGCTCTTCTTTTCACAAAGCCTTATTTTTGAAAGGTTATTTGAAAACATAGTAAGGCAAAACAAAACAACAACAAAATCTTTAAACTTTCCCCCTCAGTTTAAAAAGATTATTCTTGGAAAACCCCTGGGTTGCAGGTCCCCAGATTTTTCCAGGAGACAGGTAACCTAAAAGAACACCTAAAGCAGCCTTTGCTCTGATGACCCTTGCACCTTGCCTGAACAGTCAATAACCTCAAGCCCTACTTCATCTACACATGCAGTTCTGTGTACCAGTAAGTAGATTCATGATTTTTTAAACGTTCAAATGAACAGAAATGTAAGTCAAATAAACACATATAGCTTTCCAACGGTCTGGTGTTGCCCATATCTGTTCCTGTTCCTTTTTTTGTTAATCCTTACATTTTCTCAAATGCTCTTATTTTTTTTTAATCTCTCTTCCTGCCTGAGTTAACCCTTGCCTAAGCATGTTTTATTATGGCCTTCTGCGATGAATAACAGCCAACAGTGGTCAAGCCCTTGTTGGGTGCCTGGCTCAGTTGAAGTTTTATTTGTACTACCTTGTTTAGGCGTTTCAATAACCCTAGACCAGTGGCCGGCAAACTGCAGCTCACGAGCCACATGCGGCTCTTCGCACTGTATGTGCACGCCCGCACGTGGTATTTTGTGGAAGAGCCACACTCAAGGGGCCAAAGATCCGCATGTGACTCGCGAGCCACAGTTTGCTGACCACGGCCCTAGACGTTCGATGCTATTATTGAGGAAACTGAAGCACAGAGAGGTTAAGTAATCCACCCAACAGCGTCTAACCAAGAGGTCCAGAGCCTATGCTTCTGACCACCCTGTGCTAACATTCCTCCGCCTGTGCTCTGAAATGCAGTCAGGGGGCCAGTGCTTCTGTTTGCAGAAAATCAGATCAATTTACACAATAAGGATACATTTTCTCAATTTAAAAGTTTTATTTAAAATTTAGCATCCAGACCAGCCGGTGTGGCTCAGTGGTTGAGCATCAACTATGAAGCAGAAGGTCATGGTTTGATTCCAAGTCGGGGCACATGTCTAGGTTCTGGGCTCGATCTCCAGTGAGGGGTGTGGTGGGAGGCAATTGACCAATGATTCTCTCTCATTGATATTTCTATTTCTCTCTCCCTTTCCTTTCCTCTCTGAAAAAAAAGAAAGAAAAGAAAAAAGAAAATTTAGCATCCCACTACTATTTGTCCCTACTGGAATGTAGACATATGATAGTTCATCATTTAGCCCCAAATTCTTTATATTTATATTTCAAAGGCTCAAGATATCAAGGTCAGCAAAGCAAAGGAAGATTGCTTTATGTTCCCTAACTGACCTAGTTGAGCAGTCCTGGAATGGAATGACTTGTGAGGTGACATAAATGTAATAATATCCTATTTGACACCAATTAAGACCCAGAAAAAAGAACTTTCCTTTATAAAACCAAAAAGAGAGCTACAGGATTGTAGATGTGATTGGGAGAAAATTCTCAATAAAATGTTGCTATCTTTGTTACGGCAAAGTTATTGACAACAGTTAAAAGGTGAAAATGCTACGGAGAAAACTGTCACCTCAGAGCCAGAGTGGCGCGTCTCAGGGTCCTAGCGCCCTAAGACTTCCTTTGTGTGGCATGTAGACCTAGGGGAAGATGAAGCCTAGAGCTTTAGAGCGGGAAACATTGCAGATACAGTAAGTCCTCACTTAACATCGTCAACGGGTTCTTGAAAACTGGGAGTTTAAATGAACCAGTGTATAATGAAACCGATTTTACCATAGACTAATTGATACAAACAAGAGTTAAGCTCCTAGGGCATATTTCTGGTCATAAAAACATCACCTACATATTGAAATAAATGTGAGCTCCACTTACATTTAAGAGAGATGAATAAAAACATTATTTTCCAGCCCACTTATCCCCAGTTCAGTGTCAGGGTGGCCAGCGCCTCTCCCAGCAGCCCAGGCCACCAGGAAGGAGTCCCCTTGAATAGGACCACACACATACATACACCCCACCTCCCACACACACATACATGCACACACACTCACTCAGTCTGGGACAATGGAGACACACCCATTCACCCCACATACTCATCTTGAAGTGTAGGAGGCAACCAGAATCCCCAGAGAAAATGCAGACATGGGAGAACTTGGAATTTCCACACAGACAGAGGCCCTGTCTGGGAATCAATTTTTTCCTCCTCATCAACTTTGTAATGAAATGACATTGGGTGAAATGATGTTATACAAGGACATGTTGTTTTTCTTCTCTGACCACCTCATCTTGTAGATGAGAAAAGTAAGCAGCAGCCTATCCTGAACCCCTCGGAGGGCTAATGGTATCTTCCTTTTCTCCTTCAGTCTGGCCCCTGACAGGCCTCGGGGAAGAGGGTATCGAGTTAATCATTCCTAATTTGTTTCAGCAGTGGGCGAGTTTTCTTTATGATTTATGGCCTGAAAATGGGTAAGGTTACATTTCCTGCTGTCCTCCCATTAAAACAACTACTTTTTGAGTGCTTACTATATGCCAAAACTGTTCTAACCTCTGGGATGCAGGAAAGATCAAAACAGATGAGAATCCCTGCCCTCTGTAATTCACACTCTAGTGGGGCAAGGAGTAAGCAATGAACAAGTAAGTAAAACATAAGTGAAGACAAACAAAGAAGGGTTTTCAATGCCAGTAGAATGAGTCCCAGACAGTCTAAGACTGGAACTCCAGGTCAGGGGAAGTCTTGCGCATGTACACCAATGACAGACTCAAAGATGAGTATGTGAGGTGAATGGGTGTGTCTCCATTGTCCCAGACTGAGTGAGTGTGTGTGCATGTATGTGTGTGAGGGAGGTGGGGTGTATGTATGTGTGTGGTCCTGTTCAAGGGGGCTCCTTAGCTTGATCATCACCACCATGGAAATCAATATAAGTTGTAAAAAGCCAGATTGACATAATATAATTGACTGTGTTTTGTGGCCGAAAAATATGTCTAAATTAAAGCTTCCTTGGGTGGTTTTGTGTTTTTAAAGCAGAATGTGTAGAAGGATACAATTTCTGTAGTTTGGCTCAATTCAGAGGGAGGTAGAAGGGAGCAGTGAAAAGAGCACAAGACCCCCTTTGCTCAGTGGACAGTCTGTCCCCACCCTATGTCATGGCCTTGGCTCCTGGAACTCCTCTAAGCACCACTTGTTGGGCTATTTAGGGTAAAACATTTGACACATACAAAGTTTTATCATGGTCTTCAAAGCATGGTTTCTTTAAGGTGATCATGGGGACAAAAGTTGAAAGTAGTGAGTTGAGTAACTTCAATATATATTTTAGATGCTTATGTTCCCTCTATAGAAAAAATAACATGAAATAAGACCATTTAATCACACTCTTATCAAGTTGTAATTTACAATTATCTAAATGAGATGTAAACATTGATCTTATCTACTTTGGCACTCAATATATGGTCAGCATTTCTGTTTTTGTTTACCTCTCTAGTGAGGAAAACTGGCATAGACTATAGACTTCACTCATAAGCAAGTATTTTCTCATATTTTTAGTGTAGTTCTTATCTATTCCTAAAGGCTCATCCTTGTACACATCATGTCAAATACTAAAAGAAAAATTTATAAGGGAATATCAGTAATTGGAGAAGAGAGAGGAATAGGTGAACAAGTAAGAAAAAAAAAACACAGAATAAAATTGATTAATAAGTGGTTGTGCCTATGGTGCTGAGTAAACATCTGAAGTGTCAAATGAACTCATTTGCACTGGAAAGCGGCAAGCCTACCTGAACCTTGGGGTGGGTTGAGCTTTCATGCCTCAGCTTCTTAAGGTGATGCATCAGTCTTGGGAACCATTCCTTTGTTGGGATATTAATAGTCACGCGTAGGTCATGGTGATCTATGCTAAGTAGTTATATTTTTAAGGTGTGAGTGATATCTATTACTCCCTAGCCTAAAGCAAGGCAATTCATTGCTAATACAACCTACCATGGCAACAGTAAACCGGTTTCACCAAATTAGTCAATCATGTATTTGGACAACAATCCCATAGCCCCATAAATCCAAAATCCAGTTATCTATATAAGCTTTTCAATCCAGATGGATGTTGGTAAACTAAAATTTTTAACTTTGAGGGGAAAAGATGAAGGGAGCCACATTATTTTTATTGCTATGTTGCAACTGGCTGTTCAGAGCTCCCCACTTCCACTCTTGCTAACTCTGGGTGACTCCTTAATACATCAGGACACATAACTTGTGAAAGTCTGCTCTAAAGTAGTCAGCTATCTAGACCTGATTCACTAATTCGTTGCTTCTCACTTGGGAATGTCACAATTTTAAATAATAATTAAGAGTGATTAACTAGGGGATGCTGGTCATGAGCATCAAACCTCAAACTGAGGTAGGATAAAATAAAAAAATTAATTAATTAAATTTTAAAAAAATCTGAGGTTGGCAGCCTGGTCTGATAAAGATGTCAAAGTGGCTACCATTACACTAGGGACGCTTTCCCAGTTCAGCCCAAGAGTTTCAGCAGACCTCTGGGGGAGCCCACACTTATCTCTCCCAGGATGCAATTACTCATCCTTATTTTTAGACCACAGCCATCTAACCTTAGCTGATTTCCCACATCCTTACCTCCTTATTGGCTATGGAAGTGTGGTTGCCTGCATTCTCGGGAATTCATTTCAGACCCTCACATGTTATTATGGGCATATAAACTAATGACAGTTCTGGTGTTTATTTTCTTTTGGGCTGTTATATATGCCTTTATTTTTATTTTTTTAATCCTCACCTGAGGATATGGAGAGAGAGAGAGAGAGAGAGAGAGAGAGAGA
>NW_006293001.1:8498519-8502732 GCF_000327345.1 Myotis davidii
GAGAGAGACAAGTGGGTTGCCTCCCATAAGTGCCTGAACTGGGATCGAACTCACAACCTTTTTGGTGTACTGAGCCATCCAGTCAGGGCTATGTCTTTATTTTTAGTACTAATGAATGTGGTGTGTGTGTGTGTGTGTGTGTGTAGCAAAAGCAAATACATAATGGATCATATTCTAAGTTATAGTATTTGCCTCCAAGTCAGAATTTAAGGACTTATATCTGGTGATTATGAGGTGACATACTGAAAAGTGAAGAGCCATATGCTGAGGATAGCAGGGTAGAGAGGTGGGAAGAGCATCAGCTTTGATGATATGACTGAGCCACTGAACTGACCCTGAAATGAAACGCTTCCATATCTCATATAATGTGAAATAATTGCTTTTACTACTTAAGGCATCTTTACCAGGATATTCTTTCCTGTGCAACTAGATCTATGCTCACTGATATCCCTTATCATTCCTAGATAACTCCAGAAACTAAATTGCATCATTACTTTTTGAGGGGATATAGGAAAACACATATCGACAGACACATGCATACACACTCAATTTTAGACATTCTGAAGATATGATCACAAGGAATTCAGAAAATAACACAAGAAAGTAAGAAAAAAAGAGGAAGAAACAGTCTAAATGACTCTTTAATGACTCATCTCAAATCTTGATTGCAATGACTTCTCATGGCTTCTCTGAGTGATTCCCCCACCTAAGTGATTACTGACTTCCCCTCCCTCACCCTGACTGCCGGTGTGGCACTGCCAATTCAGATCTATTAAAACATGAAACCTTTTCCCCCTCAACGTCTCTGCTTGCTGGCCCTCCTTCTTATAAAATATCTATAGTTAACTCAGTCAGCCCTTCTGGGTGACAAACTTTCCATCCCGGAGCCATGGTTAACCGCCGAGAAGGCTCTGGTGTGAGACATGTTGCTGTAACTTAAAGCCTGGATTAGCCACATTTTGCATGACCTTAAGGTTGAACTGGTTTCTCTAACCACTGCTGAGATTCTTACAGCTAATTAGAGCTAAATTTCCTATGCCATTTAAGAAAATATCAAACAACTAGCTGACTACTAAGCAAAAGAAATAGAGACTGTGGGGATCAACCAAAAAAATACATTTGTTACTAAAATAGCTTAGAAAAGTCATTCAACAAACAACTACAACCCACAGGGGGAAAAAAATCACACAAGAGATTCTAGAAAGAGGAAAACCTGATTTTCAGAGTTTTCAATGGAGGAAAAAAAATGGTCTTTTCAACAAAGGATGCTGGAACAACTGGTTATCCACCTACTTCTACTTAAACTTCTACTTAATTTTCAGAGCTTCTCTTATGCCCACTGTTTCTTAAAAATAACCAGCCTACAATAATCCAATGCCCAAGAGACATATTTTGGTGGCAAATTCTGCTCCCCTACAATCACGTTTGGTGGTTTGGTGCTGGCAAATGGCTGTGCCACATGACTCCAGCAACCTAGCCCAGACTTTCTATGGTGGCAGCATTACACAAGGCAGGTTTTTTAGCGTGCCCTTGCATCACTTCTGCCAATGCCCCATTTTCTGAAACAAGGCCTGTGGCCAAACCCAGATTCAATGTGGGAAGGGACTACACAGAAGGGAATGGTTAGGGAGGAGGCTTGTCCGTTACTGAAACAATATACCACAAACTTCAACCATATTCAGATGCTTAAATAGTATAAACTTTAGGAGTGTATTCTAAGTAAACAATCAAAGGCATGAAAAGACATTCATTTAAACATTCTTCATAGCATTTTTCATGATAATGAAAAATTAGAAGCAGCCTAATTGCTCAGTTAAGAGGTTGGACAAGCATACCCATATGATGGAATATAATAGAACTTTTTAAAAATCACTTAACAAAATAATAGTTATTAATATCAGAAAATGTTTATAATAAGTTGATGGTAAACCTTTTAGAAAGCTGCCATCCAGGAAGTGCTCCCGGTACATAGTAAATATAAGGCACAAAGTTCATATGGGACATTTACTTAACAAATGTTTGGCACTGCACTGGAGGGCCACTGATAGCTGGGAAGTTTACCTGCATTAGGAGAGATCTACTTCACCATGAGACGTTATCTGTGCCTCCAGCCGACCAACTTCAGCAGGGTACTATAACAACACCCCTTTTACTTTTGGTAAGTTTTGTTAACAAGATGGCCATTTCTAGAATGTGATGCTTTGGACTCAGCTTAGTGTACAGGCAGTTTGCTTTCAAACAAATAATACCTATCTTACATATAAATAACAAAGTGTAGTTATATCATGTTTTAAACTTTTTATAATAGAACTAGAAGCCTAGTGCATGAAATTCATGCACGGGGGAGGGGGGTCCCCTCAGCCCAGCCTGCACCCTCTCCAACCTGGGACCCCTTGGGGGATGTCCGGCTGCCCGTTTAGGCCTGATTCTAGGGATCAGGCCTAAACCCACAGTCAGATATCCCTCTCACAATCCTGGACCAGTGGCTCCTAATCGCTCATCTGCCTGCCTGCCTGGTTGCCCCTAACTGCCCCCCACTGCTGGTCTGGTCTTCTTCAACTGCCCTCCCTGCTGGCCTGGTCTCCCCCAACTTCACCACCACCCCCCCCCAAGCCTGGTCGCCCCTCACAGCCCTCCGCTGGCCTGGTCCTCCCACACAGCCTGCTGTTCAGTTATTTGGTCATTCCTCACTAACGCCCCCTGCCAGCCTGGTCATAGGCAGCCATCTTGTGAGGGTATGAGGGTTAGTTTGCATATTACCTCTTTATTATATAGGATATTTCAAACATACATAAAAGTAGATTAGTATTCTGATCTCCCATGTACCCTTCACTAGCCCCGCCATACATCCATGGCTAATCCTGGCTCAGCCACACCTGCATCCTCTCCTGCCACACTTGTAGATTTGAAAACAATTTCCAGCCATCATATTACTTCATCCATTAATCTTTCAGTAATTAGCCTAAACAATAAAAGCTCTTTTTTTTTTAGCCTCTCCTGAGGATGTTTTTTTTTTTTTAATTGATTTTTAAAGAGAGAGAAAGGGAGGGAGAGAGAGAGAAACATCAATGTGAGAGAGAAACATCCACCAGTTGCCTCCCATACATGCCCCAACCAGGGATCAAACCCACAACCTAGGTATGTAACCTTGTAGGAGGAAGTTAGATAGGCATGAGCAGAGCAAGGACAATGGGCCAGGTACAGAAGTCGCTAGGGTGGAAAGTCCTGGGTGCTTAACAAGCACAATTGTAAGGTGGGACCTCACCTCCAGGGTGACATTTCCTCCCCTAGCATATCCTTGGCAATTCGGTTTAGACCCCCTGACCCTTCCTCCCTAGAGATAACATCTAGGCCTCAGTTGTATTTCAGCTCCAGGCTCAGAATGGCAGCAAAACCAGACCAATGACACCAAGGCTGACCTCAGGACCAGCTGCATTGGATAATGACCCCCTCCCCCAGCACCAACAAATCAATCAATAGAGACCTAAACCCTGAAAGGACACCTGGAAAGCTTAATATTCCATTAAGATCTTCCTGTGGGACCTCCCCTAAAATCTCTACCCTGAAATCCCTTAAAACCCAGGACCCAGGGCGCTCTCCCTCCCAGGAGCATGCCCCAGCCTTTCTCTTCCCTTTCCCAGGCACCTACCATTACCTTCCTCGCTCCCCAGCTCCAAGGGCCCTTCCTTTACCTCTATACCTTGTTTCCTAAGCCCATTTCTTCTACAAATTACTTCTTTTACCTCAGTGATTTTACAAATAAATGTTATCTTATAGTTTCATTCTGGGCTCTGAATTCTTTCTTAGCCAGAACTCAAGTACTGAGGTTGCTGAACCCAGGTCTGGTCCAACCCCACCAGTCTAACTCCTGGTTCCATTCCACTGCCTACAACACTTCCAGTGACAATAACTCTGTTCCCAGTTCTTGTTGGCACGTCTAGTTCATACATACAGATGTACTAGCTTTTGTTTTTATAGGTTGGCTTTCCAGGAGTGGGATTGCTGGATAGAAAAGTAATTATATAGCTTGGCTCAGTGGATAGAGCATTGGCCTGAGGTCTGAAAGGTCCCGAGTTCAATTCTGGTCAAGGGCACATGCCCGGGTTGCAAGTTCAATCCCTAGTGTGGGGCGTGCAGGAGGCAGCCGATCAATGATTCTCTCTCATCATTGATGTTTCTATCTCTCTCTCCTTCTCCCTTCCTCTCTGAAATC
>NW_006293001.1:8502898-8517221 GCF_000327345.1 Myotis davidii
TCACAATGAGACTCACAAGTTGGGAGCCAGCAAGAAGTGGGAGTCATTCAAGGAGAGCGAAAGCTCCATGAGGTTTCTTTCTTTTTTTTTTTTTTTTTTTTTTTTTATTGATGTTTTACAGAGAGGAAGGGAGAGAGATAGAGAGTTAGAAACATCGATGAGAGAGAAACATCGACCAGCTGCGAGACTAGCCATCAGCAGGCAGGGCCAGGATGCTACATGCTCAGTGAAGGACTGTCCTGCCTCAAATACCAGGGGCACCCGTAATCTACCTGGGACCAAGCAAGGCTGGGAGGGGCACCTTCCCCTCTGCTACCTCCAGTTGGTGCTGATGGCTTGCCAAGGAGGTAAGTACAGCTGCCGGGACTTCAGGGGCGAGGAGGGGCTCAGGAGACCTGCACACAGCTGCTGCTCGGATCCTTTTCCGCTCAGGCGGATGAGCTGCGGCTAATTTATGGTGAGGACGTCACTCTGGATCTCGTGGCTCAGCTGGGTCTGAAAATCACTCAGCTTCTTCTTCACCCCAGAGAGGGCTGAGAGGACGATGGTTTCAGGGCGCAGAGAGCCACAGGACTCCACGTTGTAGTAAAACCTCTCCTGTTCGCCATTGAGGTCGTATGGAACCAGGGACTCATCTTCATCCAGCTCCGAGTACTCGCTCTTTGGCCACTCCTCCGGCTTGGGGTACACCGTGTGCCTCAGGGCATTGTTGGGGTCATATTCAAAAGCCACGCCTGCAGTCGGGTTCCACTTGGCGTGTTCCTTGCCAAAGCCCTTCTCGGCGTAGGCGCGGAGCCTCAGCTCCTGGCCCTTCCGCAGCTTGACAATGAGGATGTCGTCCTGGTCCACGTAGTCATTGGGGTCGTTATCTCGGTTCCGGGATGTCACGGGAATGACCCGGGGGCTGTTGGAGATGAGGTCTCGAGACGTGATGTGACGAGTCTGGTCTTCGTTGCACCGCACGTCGAGAGTGAACTCCACCGAGCACTCGGGGCAGAGCTCCTCGCACGTGCAGTCCCGGGAGTACTGCAGCTGTCCCCAATGTCATCGCTGGTGAGGGGGATTAATCCAAGCCTGTGGGCGATGAACTCGGCGTGAAGGACTGAGGAATTGGCGTCAGTCTGAACCCAGTCAATGGCTATTATGGGCACCTCGCCGATGAAGACCCTCCGGAGAGAATTGGCCACCGCTAGGTCCGTATTCTCGACGATGAACTTGACGTTCTCGTCGGTGAGCTCCGTGATCCGCACGGTGGGCTGGTTGGCTTACGGCATCGCCGCCAGCGTCAACCCTGCAGCCCCCCGCACCGGAAGTCTCCATGAGGTTTCTTAACGAGTGATTTCTCAATAGAAAAGTCCCTATTTATTCATCTTTGTATCTCATGAGCCTAACACAGACTTGGCACAGAACAAACAGTTCGGAACACCCACCAACATGGTCTGAAGACAGTTACCTCAGACTGCTGAGTCATCTCTAAAGCTCTCCGCCTTATGGATCCAGTGTGTTCTTTCCTACAGGATAGTCCTTGCACATCACACAATCGGATGCAGCATCTGCTCTTAGTTTCATTAGATTCTTTATTATCTAAGCTAGAATTCTAGGAAAAACTGTTTTGGATTAGAAGAAAACAGGAAATTTAGCAAGAGAATCATTCATTCTTAAGCCAGGAAACTTTTTTTTAAATTTCTGATTTTTATTTTATTATTATTATTTTTCAAAATCTTCACTTGAGGATATTTTTCCATTGGATTTTTTTTTTAATAGAGAGTGGAAAAGAGAGGGAAAGACAGAAACAGCGATGTGAGAGAAACGCATTAAGTGGTTGTGCTCCGATGAGGGCCTGAGCCAGGGGTGAGCCTGCAACCCAGGTGCATGCCCTTGAACAGAATCGAACCCCAGACCCTTTGGTCCACAGTCTGATGCCTTATTCACTGAGCCAAACCTGTTAGGGCAATTTTTTTTTTTTAATGCTGTACATGTGATGGTCAAGTTACCATCGTTAGCTAGTGATTAAAAGGAAGAGAACAAGGGAAGCCAGAGATTGTTGAGCATGGTCAGCTGGGGGACACTGGGCCTGTTAGCTTCACCAGGAAGTTACAGCTTCACAGGCTCTCCAGGAAATCAGAGCATTGTTCACCAAGGATTAACCCCCCACCCCCACCCCCGGAGATAAGTACGTGCACAATGAAGTCAAAATTATGCAGGGGAGGTACCTAACCATAGAGGACTGTCAGTCAAACCTGGGAAAAAGATCATCGGCTAGGGTGTGGACCCCAATGCAAGCCTACGAAATTTTGGGAATTTGATTTGCTATTTTGAAAAAGCTCCTGGTTATAATCCCAGGAGACAAAGAGCTCTCCCTCCCCCTCTCCCTCTCCCTCCCTCTCTCCCTCTCCCTCCCCCTCTCCCCCTCTTCCCTTTTCCCCTCTTCCCTCTTCCCCTCTTCCCCTCTCCCCCTTTCCCCCTCCCATCTCTCTTCTCTTTTTCTCTCCCTCTCCTTCTCCCTCTCTTTTTCTCTCGCTCAATGACCTGTATTGACCCTTTTGACCGTGCACACTCTCTTACCCCAGAGCACAGGACCATGCCAGTCTGGTGGCCACCTGGGACCCACAGGAGACTGACCGGGCTCCACAGGAATATGAAGCAGAAACTCTGGGCACTGGCCTTTGTCTTGGCCGTGCTGAAGAGAGATTAGACTTTTTCCACGGTGGGACGGAGACAGAACATTGGAAGTGCAGGGGCAGACATCCCGAATAAATCTTTCCATGAGAACACAATCTCTTGTGCATGGATCCTTGCAAAGCTTTTCTTGAGATCCTATGGAAGAGCCTGTTTTCCACCCACAACAGTCACACCAAAAGGAGCATCCACCTCCCCCCTGTTAGGTCTGATCAAATAATTGAATTGATACCCCTTCCCCTAGGAACTGACCTTTAGACCACAGCCGACATTCCCTTTCACTAGACCACAGTCCACTTGCTAAGACCATTATCCTTCCCCTGGGGGCCCTCCCAGGAGCAGGACCCACCCAGAGAGTTGTCCACTGAAAAAGCTGTCTAGAGTCCTTTAACACCTCTGACTCCCCACACCTGGGTGCTGGTGCCATTTGGGGACTCAGCCCATCTGGTCCCCAGATGACCTAATAAATTTGTAATTCTTTACTTCTTTGGGCCTCTTATGTTCCTTCTTCAGGGATCCTAACACTCTCCTCTTGAGAGTCACATGTTCCTTATTAAGGCTCCCATCTTATTTCTTGCAAGTCTCCCTGTTTCCAGGCATCCCTAGTGTTTCTGGTCCTTTACCTTCCTTCTCACCCACCTCTCTTGCTCCTTTTCAGGACAATGCTCTCCAATATAATACTCCTCACCCTACCTTTTAAACTAAGATCTCTTGTTTGAGTAAGCTAAAAGGTTGTGTGTTCTGCAAATAAGAAAAATCTTTCTTCAAAGAATCTACCAAAAGTTCTCATGACTCAGTCCCTAATAGTATTTCCAAGAATCTTACAGTGTAGAGGAACAAAAGATTAGCCCAGCTTCATTTTACAGTTGGGAGAGTCAGGAAATGACAAATGAGTAACAAAGCTCCTAGTTTTGACCAAGCCTAGCTATGCATTCATGGGCATCATTTACAATTGACCTGCTCTGCTCCAATGTCAAAGGTATTGTTGGTGTAGCGAGGGAGACTTCTATAGTGGAAATGAAAGAGCTGTTCTGTTGATAAAGGGAGGAGATAGAAATTACAAAATGCTCTTTTAAAACTATAAAGTCAAATGCCACATGATTGCATTTATAGGTGGAACCTAAAGAACAGTATAAACAAAACAAAATAGAAACAGACTCAGATACAGAGAACCAAGTGATGATTGCCAGAGGGGAAAGGGTTTGGGGAACTGGATGAAAAGGTGAAGGGATTGAGAAGTACAGATTGGAAGTGACAAAATAGTCATGAGGATATAAAGTACAGCAGAGGAAACGCAGTCGTTAATATTGTAATAACTACGTGTGGTGCCTGTTGGGTATTGAAAATGTTTGTAAAGTATATGAATGGCTAACCATTATGCTGTACAACTGAAACTAATACAAAATGATATAGAATGAAAACTGTAATTTAAACATTTTAAAAATACAACAAAAAATTTAATAAAAATATACAGTCCTAGTACCAATTCATAGTTATTCAGAGAAATGCACTCCACTGAGGGTGACCTTGGAGAGAGGATTCTATTATTATGCCAGGAAGGGGGAGGTCAACATGCACACTCCATGACAGCCTTGCCCCCCGCCCCCCATCCTTACAAGAGTAGCACCAGCCCCACTCCTGCTGGAAGTGCTTTTCTCCATTCGACTCCCATTTCAGGATTATCTGTGCTTTGCTCCATGTTCAGCCCTGTGCAGTTACCAAATGTATGTCATCTGAGAAGCCCAATGCATGTCATCTGAGACAGCCAGGAATCTAAATATTCTCCTTGTATTGTGGTGCCTGAAAAGGGTGGAGAAGGCACCTTTGGAAGGAAACATGGGGGCCTATGAATTTAGAAGGAAAAGGAGAGTCATGTTAGTGTTTTGCAGTATCTAGCCTTACCCCTCTATAATTACCGTTTGTCAACATTTACATTTACATTTAAATGAAATCCACTGTGCAATCTTCTGTTTTAAAAAGGAATTAGGAAAAAAAATACTATGGCAATTCAGGTCTGGATTTTTTACATCACCTTGGATGACCAGAAGTCTAATGTAGAGTGAGATCTGAACAAAATAGTACTTTCATAGGTTGTCTTATTACAGAATGGAATGAAGGAAAAATTAGCACTTAAGAGGTGAATTTGAAGGCAGATATAGTTACAGGCCGGATAAAGTGCTGCTGGCAAATGATTCCATTAACTGAACAGCTAAATAGGATCATTTGACCAGAGAAGCAAATGTTCCAACCCTGGTGCCAGGGCTACTAAAACTGAACTCTTAAAAACCTGGGTCCACTGGAATTGAGGGATTTAGACACAGCAAGAGCTCTAGATCTAGTTTTCAATACACAAATCAGTCAAAACATCTTTTTTTTAAAAAAAAAAAAAAAAAAGTCTATTTGGTATTGACGTAAGAAATTTCTAAACCTGTACAGAATTTTTATGAGTGTTTTTGAGCCAAACTGACAACAAATGCCAGGAGGCAAAATCTCAACAGATTGAGAAAATGGCAGTTTTGCAGCTTATTTTATGTTAGAATCAAAGAAGGGTTGCATGAAAGCCATTGGTGGTAGATTAAGGGGGCAGGAGAGATCAAACCAGGGGATATCTCTGGGATTGGATAAAAAATAAGATGGAGAGATATAACGTTCTTTTTTGTTGTTGTTGTTAATCCTTACCCGAGTTTCTTTTTCCATTGATTTTTAGAGAGAGTGGAAGGGAGGGGGAGACAGAGAGAGAAACATTGATGTGAGAGAGAGACATCAATTGGTTGCCTCCTACACCTGCCTGACTGAAGCAGGGATTGAGTCTGCAACGGAGGTACATGCCCTTGACCAGAATCGAACCCGAAACCCTTCAGTCTAAGGTGGGGGGAGAGGATACTCTATCCAATGAGTCAAACCGGCTGGCTAGCGTGACACAGGTTTCTTTTACCTTGGGGGTTACAGGGTAATATTAATAATCATCATTTACATATTTCAAAGGTATGTTATCTTGGATCAGGGGTGGGGAACCTTTTTTCTGCCAAGGACCATTTGGATATTTATGACATCATTTGAAGGCCATACAAAATTATCAACTTAAAAATTAGCCTGCTGTATTTGGTCCAACATTTAATTAACTCACCCCTAATACCTTGGCAGGGCCAGACATTAGTGATTTCTCTGGCCTCATAGGGCCAGCAGGCCGGAAGTTCCCTATCCCTATCTTAGATGCAAAAGGACAATAGGCAGGCTCACTCAAGATAAAGATTGACCTTTGTTAAGGAAGCAACAGGCCTGGGACGTGACTACACACCAGGACCTGCTTTTAGTTAGGAATGTTTATGTTCAGACCACCCTATGTGGGTACTTCAGTCTCTGAGTTTGTAAGGCCCACCATGCTGGCCTCTCCTGTTTATTATATAGGATTTATTTTTAAGTGGCTAATTTTTAAGTTTATCATTTTGTATGGCCTTCAAATGATGTCATAAATATCCAAATGGTCCTTGGCAGAAAAAAGGTTCCCCACCCCTGATCCAAGATAACATACCTTTGAAATATCAGAGTAATCTTTTCTAGACCCCCTCAGGGCACAACCTCTCTACCCTAGCACCAGATCCCAGGAATCCTCATTGTTATTTTGTTCCCAGAATAACAACTCTACTAGTATATGCTGTAAATGATAATTATTAATATTACCCTGTAACCCCCAAGGTAAAAGAAACCTCTGTCATGTTTAGTATGTGGTCCCTTTTTCGTCCATATTGGGATGTTTTTAAAACCGACCTACACTAGACTAGAGTATTGAATCAGCAAAACTTAAATAGCCTTTTCTTTGTCCTTTGCCCTTCTCTACTTCATGGCTACCCAGATGCCTGCAACTCTCTCCACCTCTCAGTGACAATAACTTGCTCACAAGAAGGGTCCAATATTAATCATTTATATCTTTCCTCGAGTGGATTTAAGTCAATGTATTATTTCTCTAAAAGGTTTTCTCTTTAAGTCTTACTCTGACTTATGGGATGTTAAAAGGGAAATGTATATTTGGCACATGTTTGGTACCCTAATCTTTACCCGAGGAAATGAAGTTCTTTTGGAGAGAGGAAAAAAAAAGATCCCCCACTTAATTTATAGGATAATAGCAATGTCTAGACTTAACCTAGATAGACAGATATATTTATTCTTCCGCTCACCCCAACTAAATCTTAATAAACTGCATTTTTAAAAGAAGGAACACAAAAGAAGCCTGGGGAATCTGAGATGTATAACCATAAACTGGTATATTAGGAAACTGAAACTAAACAGCTTCAGTGGAGTGTATACCCACCCATCAGCCTGCGTGCCTAAGGGCGAGGTGCAAGCCTGGAGGGGTGGCACATATTAGCAGCATGACTTCCCCCTCATCATCTGTAACCTCAATACTTTTCAGGATATGCCTGGTCAATTATAATACACTCTGAAACAGATCAACTCTGGGGAGGGACGGGGCGTCCTTTCCTATCCTCAGTGATCTCAGTTCCCGTGACCACTTCAGAAAGATATTTTTGTCATACTTTAAAACACTCGTTAAAGTAAGACTCAAAATAAATCCAAAGCCTTGTTTCATTAAATTGTTTTGGTCTCCTTGCTCACCAATAGTTTTAATAAAAGTGGTAATAAATCCTATATAATCAAAGCCTAATATGCAAATCTACCCAACAGCAGAATGACTGGTCACTGTGACATGCACTGACCACCAGGGGGCAGACGCTCAACACAGGAGCTGCCCCCTGGTGGCCAGTGCGCTCCCACAGCCAACCTCCACTGGTCCCTCCCCCTAGTCGGTGGGTCCCAATCTGGACTGGGCAAGATGGCCCCAATTGGCCCCAATTGCTGGCCAGGCCCAGGGACCCCACCCGTGCATGAATTCATGCACCAGGCCTCTAGTAAATAAATAAATAATCAGAGACTCATTTCCCCTAACAACTCTCCTAGGACTGAAAGAGTACTAAATCAGTAAAGGCACAGTAACAGAAAGAAAGAAAAAGAAAGAGAGAGAGAGAGAGAGAGAGAGAGAGAGAGAGAGAGAGAAAGGAAGGAAGGAAGGAAGGAAGGAAGACAACAAACAACCTAGAGATCATGAACAATAATCACAACTCAAACCTGGTGCCAGGCATTTTACAAAATGCTTCAGTGATATAGTATTTCAGCTCCCTAATTTGGCCAAAAAATTGTCCTCACAGTTAAAGGAAAGTTATGGGTCATTTTTAAGTCCCTTCTGAAAGTTGCTAAATTTAATTTGCTAAAAATACTGTCTTTTGGAAATACATGACCCACAGCTTCATGGCTTTACTTCATCCATAGAAGGCTTAGTCATCATCAAGTGTCACAACAAGGGTGACTCACAGAGGAGGGAGCCTGACACTTCCTTACACATGTAGGTACTCAGAGCACCTCCACTTCCAGAGATCAGCGCGGCCAAGTGACACAACCCTTCCTTCCCCAGCACAGACGACAGACCGCAATCAGCCCAGCAAGTCCCCAGCAGCTTCCACTCCCAGGTCGTCTTTAAAAAGGTAACAGGTGGCTCAGCTTTGTCATTTATTCCTTCACTGCTCATGTCAATCTTCAAACTGTCTTTGATGTTGTGCTTTAGCCTTTGTCTTTCATGTGGTGGTTACTGTTGCTTTAAATAGAAAAAAATTAAAATGTTGGGAGGCAGTACTGGGTCCACCTCACAATAGAAGTGATCTGAGTGTCACCTGGGACCCAGCCTTGAGCTCCGCAGTCTCTCTTTGAATGTTCTTTAGCTCCCTACAGTTACAATTAAATTGATGTCTAGTTATTTTCTCAGGGACTATTCAGTACCGTTTGCGAAACTGCAGTGAGGAGGGGCTCCAAAACAATAGGAATCTTAGCTGAGTTTCTTACTGGAACAACACATTTGTTCCCAGCTGCAGGGCTGATGTGTATCTATCTGCTTCACCAGTGTTCTCAGACGTCCATGTAGAGTTGTAGACAAATGTGCGCGCACACACCAAACTGGTGCGGATGCCTGCTGGGTCAGCCGGACAGGGAGATTCCTCCTGTGCACACAGGGCTCCTGGATCCCGGGCTGACAGCAGTAAACCTGCTTCAGGTTTTACTCTCCATTTTTATAGGATGCGGTGGTTGATGTTTTCACTTCGACTTCTTTTAAAGGAGAAAGTTGGGTTAGTGGTTTTGTTGCTATTTAATCCTGGCAGCCCTTGTTTAAGGCGGTATGATTCCAGCGGTGCTGTGATGCTTTCTCTCCGTGGGCTCATTTTAGCAGTTGCGGAAAGAGTTTAAATAAAACACATTGAATTTAAAACTCAGTTTGGGGCTGTACAAATGGCTCTGAAATGTGCTGCTATACTATTTGCTCAAGGATAAGGACTATGCTTATCTTAGTATCCTTTGGCATATATTAGGTGCTCTAAAAATATCCTTGGCTAATTGCTGCATAAAATGAAATTGAAATGTTATATCATCTTTGCGTTGTATTTTCGAGATTTGAAAACTGTGCCCAATTTTTAGAACAAACCTCAATGTTTAAATGAAATTTAAAATTAAAAATTATTATTACATACATTTCCAATGGGGAAAATGGAAATTGGCCTTAAAACTCTCACAACAAATTCCATTTTTCTTAAGATACCATCTTTAAAAACTCATCTTTTCTTCTGCTGAAAGATAACTATGATTGAAAGAAATATATTGAATATTTGAACACACTTTCTGCATCTCTCCATAGCATTCTCCCTACATTGTAAGCTTTCTTTGACGCCTTGTAATTATCATGTATAATAAGATACAGTCTATAATCTCTTCCAGTTAGCAATTTTAACTTGGTGACCATAAATAAAGGAACCGTGGCTTTGACAATAATTCTTAACCTGCCAGTACTGTCAGGGGGCATACTGACAAAGTAATAAGCCCAGGAGAGACTGGGAATAATTAATTAATATTTATGGGTGTTATGGTGAATATAAGTTAAGAGTTTTGAGAGGAGGCAGAAGGAAATCAGAGATACTTTTATCCTTAGAACTAAAAATGCCAAGCATACATCCAGCAGGTCTTCTACACTGAGAGCGGCTGGCAAGCCTCTGTGCGGAGACTGAATGAGTCTGCAGAGGAAGAACTACTTCTCCACGCTTCGCTGGCCCCCCACCGTCACCCCGCCCCCACTCCTACACAAAAGGCACTCAGAGCACCACAAGCCTCTCTTTGCTGCAGGAAGCAGGATGCAAGGGAAATGTACTGGGTGCAGGAGCTTCTTCATCCCATTGAGGGATCAACTCCATATAAGTAGCATCATAATCACTATTACTGTCATTTTAATCAGATCCTCAAAAGAGCATTTGTTGCTTAATGTAAGCATATTCCATGTAGAACCCCTTGGCTCCATCTTAAATTTTTTTAAAAAATGTTTATTTTTATTTTTATTGATTTCAGAGAGGAAGGGAGGGGAATGAGAAAAACATCAATGATGAGAAAGAACCATTGATCGGCTGCCTCCTGCACGCCCCCTACTGGGGGCCCACAACTCAGGCATATGCCCTTGACTGGAATCAAATCTGGGACCTTCCAGTCCACAGGCTGATGCTCTATCCACAGAGCTAAACTGGCCAGGGCTCCATCTTAAATTTTTATTGAGCTTTCTGGTGCCTAACTTAAACATTTTTCCCCCATAGAAACATAATTCATTAGTCATTTAGCTTGTGTCATTTGGCCCAAATGTGTGGGTTTTTTTGGCCCAAATACATCAGAAATCTGTGAAAAGTTACTTGGGTTTTAAAAAACACAGAATTTCTTACTTCATTGAAAAGGGAAAAACAAAAATGAATTCCAGGGCAAGTTAACCAGATTTACAATATTTAAATGTTTAAGAGACTGACATGTCTAGACCACTGTCAGTATTAAGAAAGCCTGTGCAAGAAAACCTCAAAAATAGAGTATTTTAGAAAGCAATTGCTAAATGCTCTCTATTGAATGTAGATAAATAACTTAATTGTTGATTCAAGTTAGGCCACGATTACAATAAATTAAAGGTAAATAAAGATGGTACAGATTCCTATCAGTGTTGACAGTTTTAGTACTGCTTTCTCAAACAAAGTCCTCTGTGGACCTATGTGGAAATAAAATCAAGTGATGTAGAAAGAACTCAATGTTTCATATAAAAAGTATACTTTATAATGCCGTCGAGACATTATTTTCCATTTGTGTGTGTGTGATTTATTTTTAAAGGGCAGAGGAAGATGAATAAAGGAAGTGAAATCAAAGGATCTTATTTTAGATTTTCTACTAGGAAAAGAAAGCCAGAAAGAGAAAGCTAGAAGAAGCAGAAGTGAGCATGGACAGCAATCAAGTTGCAACATTTTCCTATAGCTGCAGTCTGGTGGCTACTCTTTAAGCGCTTTGCATGGCAAATGAAAGAGAAAATTACTTCCCCTTCCTCTGTTCCTTTGGCACCTTTGTGACATGGTAGAGGATTTTGAGAAAGTATCTTCATTCTTCCTGTTGACTGATAATGTGCCCATCTCTGTAGTTCTTCCTTCTCATTTTACAGTTTAGTTCAGAGATGGAAGCTTTAGTTCTAGCCATTCTCTGGCAAATAAACTTACCTATGATATCTATCCTACTTGGCTCACAGAGCTAGTTTGACAATTAAATGATATAAATATTACTTGAACACTTTTCAAAAATTTCTGAAGTTATCTAATTGGAAGTGTGAATATTATTATTATTATTATTATTATTATTATTTATTCCCTGATAACTGAGAGGGCTCAAAGATTAATCCGGTTATCACCAATCCAATTCTGGGGTTAGAGTGGAAACTTCTTTCTTTTTATCCTCTCTTTCCTTCCACAGCATGTATTTAGTTAATGCCAAGTATCACAAAAGGCACTGGCCATGTAGAAGAGTGTACACACAGCCAGACTTCCAGTGCTGGGGACCCAGGGGGCAGCGGAGCAGAGGATGAAAGCGTGATGGTGGAGTAGAATGGCCTAGCGATCAGTTCCAGAAACAGACTACAACTGTTTCTTAAGCCAGTTAATCTGCTTTTCTGAATTTGTTTCCTCGTCTATAAAACGGAGATCATTTTATTATAAGGTTTACACAAGATAAATATTTACAGGTCTTAGCAGAGGTCCTAGAACACGGTAAGCTTTCAATAAATGATAGCCATTCCTATCTGATGCGGTCACCTGTAAAGCCCGAGGACCATGGGTTGGTTGTCTAGGAGCATATTCTGAACTCTGTAGAGTCAACAGGCCACCCATCTGCAGGGCACCCCCAGAGGAGTCTATAAGTGGCCCAAACTCAAAAGCTTCAGCCAGAATGTAGGCCTCACAAATGCAGCGAGTACTAATTTAGTAATTTCTAAATTCAAAAATAGTGTCTGGTGCTAATTCGGTATTGTTCACTGCTTCCTGTCCTCCTGATGGCAAAAAGGCTTTTATTTTAATCCTAGAAATTCATACTTACAGCAGCAGGATATGAGTACCATTTATAAGTAACAAAACTTTTCTGTAAGGCCATTAAAAAGTAATCTCTTATCAATACGGCATTACCAAGGAATTAATGACTGAGTTTCCAGAAAAGCAGTTCTGGATGCTGTGAAGCTCTGGACCCCCAAGGTGAGGAAGCTCTAGACCTGGGGTGATTTTGACCCCCAGGGCACATGGCAATGTCTGGAGATATTTTTGGTTGTCACAACTAGGGAGAGGGGCTACTGGCATCGAATGGGTAGAGGCTGAAGGTGCTGCTAAACAGCCTGCAATATACAGGACAAGTAATTTCCAGCCCAAAATATCCAACCTGCTGAGGTTGAGAAACCTGTGCCTAGACATGAGCAGTACATAGAGCAGACCCTTTACACAGTGAGAGCCACTGATCCTGACATCACCATAAAGGTCTTCCTGCTTAGCAGGCGTTTAGTCATCTTATTTTGCCAGGTACGCTCCAAGGTAGCTATTATCTCTGTTTTACAGATAGGAAAGTAGAGTCTAAGAAATGATAATTTTCCCAAAGACCTTCTGATGATAGAGCAACTGGGACTGGACTTCTGCGAACCAGATTCTGAGGCCTGGGCTCCTCACCTGCTCTAGTGTGTGCAGGTGTGTCTATATGTGTGTGTGCTCATGTGCATGCGTGGTGTCAGTCCTTGTTGCCAGATTTTACTAGTGAAGTGGCTAGTGTTCATGGTGGCTTAAGAAAAATCTCCATGGCCAGTTCATCGGAGGAGGCACATTTAGTGCTGCACCTGTCCTCAGGCACTGCGGCCTGGGGGCTGCAGATCTGCTTCCTCTTTGTTCCCAAACTTGCCCAGTACCTAGGCTCACAGCCACTGGGTGCTAGGAGAACTAGGTATAGACCGAGGTGCTTATTCCCTTGAACCAAGAGATTTGTACTTCTAAGCAGTTTTCTGTGAGATAAATTGGAAGATAGAAAAATAAGCAAGCAACCCAAGCAACTAAGGTCAGTGTCCTGAGTCTCTGAATTGCTGGGATTAGGGAGCCATGTGGAGGTGACCACAGGGGCAGGGTATGGTTGAGGCAGCCCTGTTAGTCACTGTTACTCATTTACTTCTCTGTGGTCAATGAACCAATGGGCCGTCAATCGGCTTCTGTGTAAAGGTCATGTTCCCAATGACTCTGACCGAGGGCTGCTGCTCAGAGGTGGCATCGTGGCTAAAATACTATTGGAGGTCAAAGTTGGTTTTTGGCTGACTTGGTCCAATGACCTAGAGCTGTGGTCGGCAAACTGCGGCTCAACTTGTTTTTCCACTCATTCATGTATTCACTAGAGGTCCAGTGCACAAAATTCGGGGGTGGGGGGGTGGGGAGGTGCGGGGGTCCCTCAGCCTGATCTACACACTCTCCAATCTGGGAGCCCTCAGGTGATGTCCTACTGACGGCTTAGGCCCACTCTCCATGGTTCTCTGCTGTCTGCGGGGCCCACTTGGCTGCTCCCGGGTTTCTGCTGGTGACGGCTAAGCAGGCCCTGCTCTCGGCGGCTGCTCTCCAGGACTGGAGGACTCCAGTGGGCCTGAGAGGACTGGGCACTGCCATCTTGTGGCTATGGGCACTGCCATCTTTGTGTCAGAGTGATGGTTAATTTGCATGTTATCCTTTTATTAGATAGGATTGGTTTCTTTTTGTATGTACCCTAACTGGGGATTAAACCTGCAACCTTGGAACATTGGAACATAATAACCAACTGAGCTAGTGAACCTTAGGGACTGAGGAAGAACCAGTATTTTTTTTTAACAATAATATTTGAGTTAAGGATAGGCTTTGCAAAATTCTAGGTCAGGTTGGCAGTCCCTTGGATGCAGGATGCAGGCTGCAGGCTGGGACACTAGCATCTAAAATGACCCTGAGCCCAGTGGTGAACCTCATAAAGACAACACAATTTTTTTTCCTTTTTCTTATTGATTGATTTCAGAGAGAGAGAGAGAGAGAGAGAGAGAGAGAGAGAGAGAGAGAGATCAACTTGTTTCCTCCCATACGTGCCCCCACTGGGGATAGAACCCTTAACCTAGGTATGTGCCCTGACTGGGATTGGAACCTGCAACCTTTTGGTGCACAGATGACCCTCCAAACACCTGAGCCGTCTGCCAGGGCTGGGGCTCATGTCTTATTCTGGTATTTAC
>NW_006293001.1:8517291-8519258 GCF_000327345.1 Myotis davidii
CTCCAGGACTGGAGGACTCCAGTGGGCCTGAGAGGACTGGGCACTGCCATCTTGTGGCTATGGGCACTGCCATCTTTGTGTCAGAGTGATGGTTAATTTGCATGTTATCCTTTTATTAGATAGGATTGGTTTCTTTTTGTATGTACCCTAACTGGGGATTAAACCTGCAACCTTGGAACATTGGAACATAATAACCAACTGAGCTACCTGACCAGGACCTGACAACACAATTTAACGTGAGCCCATCTTTAACAACTAAAATGCTCCTCTCTGTTTTCTTGTTACTAGATAAAAATGGGTTTGGCTAGGTAAGGAGTAGGCTGAGAGGGAGATGGAAAGGATGAGAAGAGAAGAGAAGAGAAGAGAAGAGAAGAGAAGAGAAGAGAAGAGAAGAGAAGAGAAGAGAAGAGAAGAGAAGAGAAGAGAAGAGAAGGGAAAAGAGAGGGAAAGGGAAGGGGAGTGGATAAGAGGGGAGGGGAGGGGAAGGGATAGGATGACTGCTTTGGCTTGAGTTTTTGTTTTTCTCCAGAAAGTGTGGAGGTGAACTTACCAGAAAGTAGAAGGCAGAAAATTTGGTGCACAAAGTCACTAGATACTGAAGTCCTAGAGTTCTTACTTATTTCATGCATGAGACACAAAGCAATCCAATGAAGTCTTTTCTTAGAAAAATGTTTTATTTTTCCCTTGCCAAATTTTCAACCTTTTATTTTGAAATAATTTAGAACTTATGGAAAAGTTCTGCCTAGATTTTCTAAATATTAGCATTTAATCACAGTTTTATTCTCATTCTTTCTTTATGTACATATATATGTGTTTTTATATGTTTTTCCGCGCGCGCGAGCCCCGGGTGAGCCCCGTACCTCTGTGCTTCTCTCCTGCAGCTTCTGTGGGTCTCAGTGTGCCTTTCCTTCCTTCTAGTTGTAGAGTTTACAGTCACCCAGGCTTCCTGTGGTTCTGGATGAAGTCCGTATTGTTTCTCTGAGGTATTAATCAATTGTTGTGTGCGGCATTAATTTCCCGGTGTTTATCTCTGCCGCCATCTTAGTTTCTCTTCAACCTTTTATTTTGAAATAATTTAGAACTTATGGAAAAGTTCTGCCTAGATTTTCTAAATATTAGCATTTAATCACAGTTTTATTCTCATTCTTTCTTTATGTACATATATATGTGTTTTTATATGTTTATTTGTGTACATATTCTTATTATTTTGTAAATTACTTGAGTGTAAGTTGAAGACACAGTGCTATTTAATCTTCAAATATTTCAGTGTGTATTTCCTAAAAAGCAGGACACTTTCAAAATAATCATAGTAAATCTTCAAAATTGGAAAACTAATATTAATGCAATATTATTTATCAGACCTACAGATCTCACTCAAATTTCACTGGTTGACCTAGTGAAATGTTCTTTTAGATGAAAGAAAAAAGATTTTCTGGTCCAGGATCACGTGTTGCATTGGGTTATCACATATCTTTAGTCTTCATTTATCTGGAACAGTCCTCAGTCTTCCTTCATGACTCTGATGTTTTTGAAGAGTACAGACCATGTATTAAGTAGAACTGAAAGATATGTCTGTGCATGATTAGCTTCTGGTTATGCATAGGTGTGCTCTGCATCCTTCCCAGTGTAGCATCTGGCACAGTACTAAGTCTTTCTTTAAAAAAAAAAAAATAATACAAAGTTCATTATTTGAGATCAGAATAAAGGAGTGGCTTCTTGAGAAGTCGCCATGATGAGACACGGAGGTTTTGCAGGCCGCTTCATGAGCTCTTGCATCATGGTCACGATGGTAGCCGTTTCTCAACTTCGCTACAAGCTGCAGCTTCTCCATGCTCCAGGGCAGTGGTCGGCAAACTGCGGCTCTTTGACCCCTTGAGTGTGGCCACGAAGTTTCAATCGCACTGTTTGTGCGGGCCCGCACGTGGTATTTTGTGGAAGAGCCACACTCAAGGGGCCGCAGTTTGCCG
>NW_006293001.1:8520624-8531546 GCF_000327345.1 Myotis davidii
CTACCATATTTTAATATTTACCTCTGAATAATTGTTATCAATTGACAGGTTTTTTTTTACCCTTTCTTTCTTTAGCTATAGATCTTTTGTCAGGGGGCAGAAATGAAAGCAGAACCTAAAATTTCCTTGAGAAGTGAAGAAGTTACATTACATTGAGTCATTTTTCATCTGAAATGACCTGTTCCTTATAAAGCAGTAGAAATAAAATTGTCTGTATGTGTGCACATGAGTGTGTGTATGTTTAATTTTATCTCTCTGTGTGTGTTTAAAATCCTTATTATGTGGGGAATATTTATATGCAAAGGAAAAAAAACTAGAAAAAAACCCCATAAAATATTAAGAGTCAAATGTGATAATCATTACTTTCTCTTTTTTTTTCTGCATTTGCTAAATATTTTTTACCATGAGCACAAGTCACTTTTACAAGCTGGAAAAAAAAGAGCAATTTTAAAAAATGATTCAAAGGAAAAGCTAGAAAATCATTATATATATTAAAAAGCCCAAACGAAACTTATAAAATTTCTTGGCCTTGCCAGTACTTTTTGAACACAGTGTCTATGGGCAGCCATGATTCCAGAAGCATCCATGAAGTCTGAACTTGAACTCAGGGCCTATCTATCCATTGTCCTTAATGAGGTACTTAAGGCCTCTCTTGATTCTAAGGGTGTTTCTGGGTCAAGGGTAAAGGTGTGTGTGGACCTACGGCAAGGTGAGGAAACTCTGAGGCTCCATAGGGGAAGGAATAAGGTCTTTCTCACATGGGATGTTCTCTGTGGCCTCTCTTCCTTCCATAAGCAGAGAGAGCCAATACAGGCCATGGGCTGCTCCTCTGTGGGGTGGGACCTGATGATCTTCCTTTGGGCTGCCTTATAGCTGTGAGGTAGGAGGCCTGGGCTGCCTTGATGCACCGACCTGAGGCAAGTAGGCAAAGCCCTACATTTCTTATTCATTTCCTCCTACCAGATGGCTTGCTCTTCCCCAGACATCATTACCCACAGTAAAAGTAATAGGGTTGGCTGTCTTTGTGAATGACACTGTATTATATATGGAATTTTATATTCTAAGATAGTCTGAAATCTTTTCCTGTGATAGTTTTGATATTACACTTCCAAATTAATATTATACTTGTTTTCAATGAGATAATGCCTCCTTCATCCACAACTATTATTTCACTAGAGCCCAATGCATGAAACTCGTGCAAGGGTCTTGGCCCTCACAGCCCCAGCTTCATCCTGAAGGTCTCCCAGAAGGTCGTTTGGCTGTTTGGTCTAATTAGCATATTATGCTTTTATTATTATAGGTAGCCAAACCCTGTACAATATTTAGTGGACCTTTCAAGGTGGCATATACATTTAAATGGTCAAGACTATAAAATTCCTATAGTACTGTTTCTTTAACATTTGTTCTTAATCTAAAAATAATTGTGAGAATTCTAAATTGCTGCAGTAAGTGTTTATGAAATAATACAATTTTCTTTAAAAAAAAAATTAAAGTGATTTATGCCCAGGGCTCTCTCTGCCTGTTTGATTTTAGGCCTGAGGTTGTCTCCAGTCCTGACAAAATTAGTTTTCCAGGTCAATCTCCTGCATCTATGGTCAAAGCCTCACAATTTTAAAGTATGAATTGGCTCTACTTTGTCCTCTGTACATGTAAATTTTTTTTCTCACAGAAAGCTGGAATCCAGAGAGGTCAGAATCTGAGGATTACTGATTGTGGTTTAGGATTCTGTACCCTTGGCCATCATCTGTCTTTCAGTCTCTTCCTATTCATCTCACCTTCTCTCAATGAACTCATTGGTGGCCTTGCACTTCAACACTGTCTGCACTAAGTTGTAAGGGTCTCAGAGTTCTCTCTCCTTTCTCTCTCTCTCTCTCTCTCTCTCTCTCTTTCTTTTTCTCCCGCTTACTATTTTTTACTATTACTTGGTTAATTTTTGTGTTACTTTAGAGAAGTGGTTTAGCACTTAAATGGCCATCTTCCTAAGCAAAGGAGTTGTTTTAAAAACTATGTATCCACTCAAATGTCTTAAAATACCTCAAGTTCATCAATCCTGGGTCTGATGCTTTGATAGTCCTAATTTGAATTTTCTTTCTAATTTTGTACACTCAGGACAACATCTTATTTTATTGTTCAAGAAAGAAGTCATCTTGTGGATACAGGAAAACGATGTTCTTATGGGTGTTAGCCCTCCTAGTCCTTTGTGGTTTTCTATGGAGCTATGCTGGTAAAAGACAACCAACGATTGCAGGCATCGCTGATAAGTACATTTTCATTACTGGCTGTGACTCGGGCTTTGGAAACTTGGCGGCCAGGACTTTTGATAAAAAAGGATTTCGCGTGATTGCTGCCTGTCTGACTGACGCGGGATCAACGGCGTTAAAGGCGGAAACCTCCGAGAGGCTTCACACTGTGCTTCTGGACGTGACTGACCCAGAGAATGTCAAGAGGACTGCCCAGTGGGTAAAAGACCACGTTGGGGAAAAAGGTGAATGACGTGGGGCTGGGAAGAATGGAAGGGGTGTTGCGAAGTAACTAAAGCTAGTAAAATGTGCTTGGATATTAAGTGGCCTTTCAAGAAAATGTCTCATAAATCCCCACTGTACACTGGAGAAGATTGGAGAAATCTTAGGATAGCCCCTGAATACTCCCTGGGCGTACATGAGAAACACAGCTCAAGCTATCCTCAGTCTTAAGTCCCACCGGTGAAGGTAGAACTGGGGTGGGCGTTTAACTTTTCCTTGTCTTCTCCAGTGAAGTGTTACTCTAGCCACATACACAGCAAAGGAACTTGGGGTTAAAATCTACAGGAGAATATGGGAACAATTCCCAAACTGTCATCTGGATACCTGAAATCTGCTTCTCACTGCAAAATGGCCAACGTAGAAAACGGCCTCAGAATTTCAGTAAAGGTGTCTTTCATAGTCATGGTAGAGTAGTGAGCCATCGGGCCTCATTCTGCGAAGGCGGCAGCATTCTGAACTCGAGGACTTTTACCTGCTCGAAGGAAGTTTGAAATATTCTCATGGATGAAGATATTTAATGAGCCCACAAATGGGAAAAAAACCCACAAATGTTTTTCTCTATCACATCTTCATCATATAGTTAAGAGTCTATTCCTCAAAAACAATGGTTTGATAGACTCCACATAATTTTTAAAGCTTGAATTCCAAACACCTTTGCACATATTAAATGTTTCCCAACATAAATAAGCCAAGTGAATGATGGGATTTTTTGCCAAAAATTAAGGTGAAATAGATGGATGCAGCTCTTCATCCATATAAACAGTTTATCAATATGCTCTGTCCTTGACATCTAGAAAGGTAGAAAAATAGACCAATTTACTCTATATCTGAGATTAAAAAACAAAAAGGTCTCACTGAGTAGCAGCATTTGACATTCAGAATCAAAAAATAGAATAACTGTGATACTGGCTTCCAGTAACAGAAGTTCAACTATTTCAATTCAGCCTCCCACGCTTCCTGCTGTCACTTCCCAAAACTGTAGAGTATTTCAAAGCAAGAGTATGACTAGAGGAGGAAATGGCACCATTGTGAACAGCAGAGGCTATATTTCCATTAAGGATGCTTCTACCACGTCTCCTTTCCTTCCTCTGTTCCAGGTCTCTGGGGGCTGATCAATAATGCTGGTGTTCTCGGCGTGCTGGCTCCCACCGACTGGCTGACGGTGAAGGACTACAGAGAACCCGTAGAAGTGAATCTGTTCGGACTCATCGACGTGACCTTAAATATGCTTCCCTTGGTCAAAAAAGCTCGGGGGAGGGTTATCAATGTCTCCAGCATTGGGGGCCGTCTCGCATTTGGTGGAGGAGGCTACACACCATCCAAATACGCAGTAGAAGCCTTCAATGACAGCTTAAGGTAAAGCAAATATATTAAGAAATAATAGCAGCTAACATTTATTGAATTTTTATTATGTACCAGACATTCTACTTAGTGCTTTAAATTATTCCCAATATATAGCTTATCACAAGCATGTCAAACTCAAAGGCTAACCCCAGCCAAGGAAACAAGGTTTAAGTTTATGTGCGTTGCAAAAAAAAAAAAAAAACACCACAGGTTTTTTTCAATAGAGACATGCTGAATACAAAGGGCTGAAATAAATGAGTAATTGTTACCATAAAACAATAGAACATTTTAATAAAAATTAATATTTTTTCTTGAACATTAACTTACCAGACACTGAATAACTGCACAAATTAATAAGCATAATGCAAATGAACCTATTTTTATTCGCTGCTAGTATTAGTGGAGAGAAATGGTGCACCTGTGCGTAAGGCACATAAGGGAAATGAATGCAACATGATTATAGAAATCAGTCATTAGCGAACGTTGTAGTTCGTTATTAATAATTATGTAGGATATTGTAAAAATTAAGTTACAAAATTTTTATTAAAAAGTTTCTTACATATGCTGTATTGGCTGGGCCCCAAAAATATTTGTTGCAGGCCACGAGTTTGACATGGTTGGCTTATCACATCATTTGGCTGTGTGCTTTCAGAGAACCCCCGAGCTCAAAACAAAGTACCAGTTTAACAAATAAATGCCCCAACTCAGTGCCCCCAAGCATGTGTGAGGTTTACAGGGCTTCTTGAATCTGTAGGTTTATGTATTTTGCCAGATTTGGGGAGTTTTCAGCTATTAATTTTTTCAAACTTTTTTTGTAATCCAGTCTTTCTTCTCCTTCTGAGTCCCTATAACACAAACGGTAGGACTTTTGGGTTGTCCCACAGGTCCCTTAGGTTCTTTTCACTTTTTCCATTGTTTTCCTCTCTGCTGTTCGGATATTTCTAATGATCTATCTTTAAGTGCACTGACTATCCTTCACTTTTATTCTGCTATTGAGCCCAACAGATAAATATTTCATTTTGGTTATTGTATTTTTCTAGTGGTTCAGTGGCACTGAACAAAACATGGTCTTCTCCCCTCCCTCGCCTACTAACATCTGCATTTTAGAGTTCTTAAATAGCTGCTCCATGCATTCTGTCCAGGTTTTGTCGCTACATTCAGTGGGAGAGACAGGGGAAGTAGTCTGTCTTACTTGGAACCAGAAACTGTCTCTTTCAGTTCAAAGCCCCTAAATTGCACGAGGTTGTATCAATCAAGTTTCTGGCAGGAAAGGGAGGACATTAAAACTGGGTAAATGGAGCAGAGTTTACTTAAAGGACTATTGGCAAGCATGGAGTCATGTAGTGAAATCCCAAAGGGTAGTGTAATGTCCAGGGACTTAATGACAGCCGGGGCATCTCTACCCACAAGACTGAAGGGAGAAGAAAGTGCAGTTTCTAGAACCTGGATACATAGAGGCAGTCACCTTCAGTTGAGGGATAAAATTAACCAGTGTCAACATCACAGGAGTAATAACTTGTCCAACCTCTTCCCATTGCTTCCTCTGCTCTTCCTCTGTTGCTCCCAATTGACTGAACCAAACAGAAGCTAAAATATAGTTAATGCAGGCAGGTCCCCCAGCGTGGAGAGCAGACACCGGGTGGAGGAGACAGTGGAGCAAATGGAAAGTATCCAGTTGAGTGTGCTGTGACAAGCAAGAGAAAAGATGAAATTACATACAGTCTTTTCTTCAATTCAACCATTTATTTATTTAACTAGTTGCAGGTACATGTTAGAGTTATGATCTACACCATGGATCTAGGTGTAGCTTACTAGTAAAAGGTTAGAGTATTCTACAGAGATTAATAGAGACAGAGCAACTCCATTTTGCCATTTGGAGTCAGGTTGCCAGGTTTGATTCTTTCAGGAAAGAATCATAAACACACAAGACAATGTCAGAACAATGCTTCTTCAATGTTCATGTGCATATGAATCGCCTTGATCTTTTTCAAATGCAGGTCTGATTCAGTGGGTCTGGGGGTGGGTCCTGGGTTTCTGCAGTTATAACAAGCACCCAAGTGCTGCCCCTGGTTGAGCGATTACACTTTGAGTAGCAAGGTCATGGAGAACCTCCATCAGTCTGCTTGGTTGCCCTTTGGTTCCACTCTCTCAGCAACAGAATCATAATAAAACGTTAGTACACTTAGAGACATACTTAATTTTAAAAAGATATTTCAACGGAAGGGTTTGTGGGATTGCAACGCAGCTGGGCTATGCCTGAAATTAATCAGTAGAGAGTGTTCATAAGTTTCTAAGTCATGGAACAAGAGTTGGAAATGGTGTTGTGCATGCAGGCCACAGTCCAGTGGCAGCTCCAGGAGGATTTGGGGGCAGCTGTCCTATTGGGAAAGGGTTGGGGCTCTTTAAAGCTGTATTTGCCCAGCAACATACTGGTTTCATACTGGTTTTACTCACCTGGTAAGGTTAGTTGGATGACTTAAAGCCATTTGTCCCTGGAGGATGTTATTTTCATGAGTAGATGGAGAGGAAAGTCTTCCCATATGCCCCTTTAGCACTGACACTTTCCAAACCCACAGGAGATCAGAGATAGGCGAGAAAAATACAATCAGGTTGAAAAATAATCTTTTTCATTTCAATGCAAACAATGTACCCTTCAAACTATTTCAAAATCAAGCTAATTTGCATTTTTGTAAAATATACTTCAAACTAAACAATAGGTGTGCTACTAGAAAGCAAAATGTAAGATCAATTAAATCATAATTTAAGGTTACTGGTAAAGTTCTTAGTAAGTCTTATGGTTGGTAGAGTCTTCTGTAAAATGAATAATTACTTCCTTATATACTCTTGATAGAAATATAAATTAAATATAGGAAATAATTATTCACATAACTGGATTTAAAGAAATGGGGACCATGATTTCACCAAAACCCTGTTGCCTGGTAAATGCATATGTTTGGGTTTTCTGCAGTGAGATGATGAAAGAGCTTGCTGAGTGGCCTAGGGAACAGGTTAGTCAAGTCATGTTGTGTCCCTCAGCATATCCTCATTCATGCTGCAGTCTCCTCACGTTCCTAGAATGGAGGTAAACTTGTCCAGCCAGACCAGTCATCGGTCAATGTAACCATAAAGTATGCTACGTACTGAAAAGAAATCTATCCTCAGCCCAAATGCTTGTCAATTCAATGAGAGTAGGCTCAGGGGGAACACTGGGCTGGGGGTGGGTCTACCCAGGTCCCTGTCCTGTTCTGTCACTAAACCAGCCCTCACTTCACCACCCTGACCTTCAGATCCGCAAACTGAGAGGGCAGAACAAGAAGCTCCTGTCCAATGCACCCAATTCTCTGATCTCGTGAAAAGTTTCACAAGAAAATGTCACGAGCATTTTCCAAATGAACCTCCACTGAACATCATTAATGGTTTCTTTGTTTTTTACTCAGACGGGACATGAAAGCTTTTGGTGTGCATGTCTGTTGCATCGAACCTGGATTATTCAAAACAGGATTATCAGATCCAGTAAAGGCTGCTGAGAAGAAATTTGCCATTTGGAAGGACCTGTCTCCAGATATCAAACACCAATACGGAGAAGGTTACATTGAAAAATGTGAGTTTTGGGGATGGACCCAGGGTCCTCTGGGATTCATTGTCATAGGCAGTATGCAGGAGACTCAAACATATATAAAAAAATGAGGTTCCATAGTAACAGGGATCTTAAATATGGATCAGGTATTCCTACTAATTCCAGTGTCATCTCTTGATCCTCTGAGCATTTACTAAGTGCCAAGTTCTATACTGAGCACTTTATAAATTATGTGTATCATTTACCCCTCAAAAACACACACAACACTATAGGAATAGTAAACAGAGGCTTGGGAAGGTGAAATGTCCTACCCAAGGCAATACAACTTCTCCTGGTCTTCACCTCTACCCAAACTCCTCTACCAATCAATCACTTAACATTGTTCCAGGATTTATGGAGGTCCCAAAATATAAAGACTTAGACTCTGACCCTTAACTAGCTTATAATCTAGTTGAAAACAAAAAGTAACCAAGAGAGACTGTAAAACAATGAGACTGTACAGCATAAAGAAAATCAATCCTTTACCTCTTAGACATAACCCTATATTCCAGAAGGGTGCTTGCTATATGGTGTGGTCTCTAATTGCCCAAGGAATTCAGACCAAGGAAAAAAAAATAGTGGCTGAGAAATCTTTATGGGACAGGTCAGGTTTGAATAAAGCCCAAAGTACAGGAAGGAATTATTTGGGTAAAAACTTTCTGGAGAAGGAATGCACAGGGAGTGGAGATAGAAGAAGTAACTAAGTCCAGAGACTGAGTCAGGGATGGAGAAATAATAAAGTGTACTTGTCCCCACTACAAGAACTTTATATGAACTTTCATTTAAAATGCTTAAATAAAAAGTAAATAAATAAAATGCCCAAATAAACCTTATGAAATAGATACCATCTTAATTTTATAGAAACAGAGAAGTAAGTTGCCCGAAGTTGCAGAGTTATAAGTGGAAGTACTAGATTTGAACACAGGTAGCCTGACTTTGTACCACACTATAATGTCAACAGGCATTAAGGAGCTGGTTGAAGTTCCTGTATCAGGATTGCGCCTCCACCTCAAATTTCCTGGCCCTGCCCCACCTAACTTTGTGTCACTCTATTCCTCCAAGCTGCAATCCAGCCTCTCCCTCAATGGGCTTGGTAAAACAGCCAACTGTGGTAAGGTTCAAGGCCAGTAGTTCACAAGGTGGAGCAAAGACCAAGGCAGATCCACCTAGGGAGGTTTTTAGAATGACTGACTCCCTCAATCACCCCACCCACTACACATACACACATACACACACACGCACACACAGATGCAAACATATACACATATACAGGCTGTCCCCCAAAAAATGAATATGCACTTTTAATTATTATAAAGTCAGTGTTTATTACCATACAGTTCATTTTCAAAATTTAAAATAATCTGCAGAAATGAATAATTTTTTTGTCAATGCCTGTTTTCAAACTAATGACCATTCTGATCCAGCCATCACTGATAACGCGAAGCAATGGAATGGCAAACATCAAGAATCATTTTGTTCAGTATTTATGTGTCCTTGATTCTTCGACTGTTGCCTTGATTCTTTGAGTTTTGTACCATAAACTTCATCTTTTATGTATCCCCATAAAAAAAAAGTCTAGCAGCACTTTAGGATAAATTTTCTTTGTTCAAAGTTTAGTCTGGCTTCACCCATTATTTCAAGTCAGTTAAATCTGAAAAGGAGTGAAAATTAAGTGAATTATCAGTTGTTAATATAAATATATACATCATTGGGGGACACCCTAAATATCAACTATAACTTCTGGTCTGACAAACCTCCCAGTGCTGACATGTCACTATAGATTTAAAACCTCTGCCGTTAAATACTATTCCTCACTCACCAACTCTGAAGGTTCTAAGTAGATTCAGAAACAAAATGCTCTTTCAAAAGCGTTCTCTCCATTTGATACTAACATTGATACTTTATAAATGCCGATAAGTATATCACCAACTTCCATCTCAAAATTATGTTTACACTAGCCCCTGGTTCAAATGTCCTGTCTCAGAAGTACCATGTGGCTTTGAGCCCAATGTTACACTGATTGTTCTTTTTAGAGTTTTCCAAGTCAGGTTTTGGAGATCAGCCAGACTCACTGTTCCGAAGTAGACCACAAACTTAACCTCACCTTTCTTCGTTTCCCAAGCTGGAGTAATAGAAGTTTAAAATAGCCACTAAGGCTTATTAGGTAACCTCATTTAGATTCTTTGATCAACTTGTGGCTACTGGGGCCTGAAGTTGAAAGGAAGATTTAAAATAATAGTTTTCTTTTGAGAAGACACAACTCACGTATTTTTTTTTCTTTTAAAATATTTTTATTATTTCAGAAAGGAAGAGAGAGGGAGAGAGGTACATCAATGATGAGAGAGAATCATCTATCGGCTGCCTCCTGCAGGTCCCACTGATGACCAAACCCGCAACCTGATCATGTGCCCTTGACCAGAATTAAACCTGGGACCCCTCAGTCCCTTGGCCGATGCTCTATCCACTAAGCCAAACCAGCCAGGACTTCAGGTATGTTTTAAGAGCACAGGGGGCCCTAGCTGGTTTGGCTCAATGGATAGAGCATCAACAGACTAAAGGGTCCTGGGTTTGATTCCAGTCAGTTGAAGGCTTGATCCCTGGCCCAGATTGCATGTGGGAGGCAACCAATCCATGTGTCTTTCTCACATCGATGTTCCCCTCTCTACTCTCCCCATACCTTCCACTCTTTCTATAAAACAATGGAAAAATATCCTTGGGTGAGGATTAACAACTACAACAACAACAACAAAAAGAGCACAGGAGGAATGTTCCAAGTCATTACCAATCCCTTGATGACACACCAGCCTCTTCAAAAGTGTCTTAGCTCATTACTCAAACACTTCACTCACCTGAGAAGGTGGAACTCTTCAGCTTCCTGAGTCAGGGCTTTGGAGCGATGATTCTCTATTTCTTCACTGGATTACAGAAGCACATGACACATGAGTGCACGCACACACATGCTTAAGTGCACATGCATTCCCACATTTCCTGTAAACATGGGACTCCCTCGAAACACACCCAAAATCAAACCCATAACTCCCTGGGCTCAGGAGCCTCATATACTTTATGACGTTGTTTCCCTTGTTGCTTTAAAGTAGTGCCTCTCCGAGTTTGGTCTCTGGACCAGTGCCATCAGCATCACCTGGAAACTTGATAGAAATGCAAATTCTTGGGCCCCACCTTACACCTGCTGCAGGTGGGACCCACCGATCTGGGCCTTAACATGCCCTCCAGGGAATTCTGCTACCCACTCAATTTTGAGAGCCAACGGCCTAGAGCAGCGGTTCTCAACCTTCCTAATGCTACGAACCTTTAATACAGTTCCTCATGTTGTGGTGACCCCCAACCATAAAATTATTTTCGTTGCTACTTCATAACTGTAACTTTGCTACTGTTAGGAATCATAATGTAAATATCTGATATGCAGGATGGTCTTAGGC
>NW_006293001.1:8532749-8570287 GCF_000327345.1 Myotis davidii
CAGTGACCCCAGCCCCACTCACCATCCAAAAAAATGGCTCTCTAAATGGATGCTTCCCCAGATTCTAATATCCATATCACTCACAAAGTTTTGCTGACATTTACATAAAAATGCATGAAATGTCAGAATTCAACATTTGTTGCAGAATCATATAGGGTGAAAGGGCCAGAGAAATTATCTAGTGTGTGTGCACGCACGCACACACACACACACACACACACACACATACACACACACCACTTATTATGAAGAGAATATTTAAATCTGCAGCTTAAAATCATGTCCATTTAAATATATCAGTAATTCTATCTATTTTCATTTACCTTTCTGGAAATATCTGCCTATGAGGCAATGTCCACCTTTCAAGTGTACAACATATCTATGACTTTGAAAAATCAAATTACCAATGGTATCAGCCCACCTGGATACATATGTCATGATTTTGAAGGAAGATACATATACTCATCATTTTTGCATGAAAATGAAGAAAACCACAGCAAGATCAGTTAGAAGAATTCTCAGGCAAAGTTAGCTAAACTATTGTCACTACCTACCTGTGAAGTCATCCCCAGCTTGGCCCTGGCCCTAAAGACAGTTCATCTGTTTATCTCTAATTTCTTCTGGTTACATTAACCACCAATCGACCCTCACTTGATTTGTCCTTGGAACTGAAGTTCATTAATGTTGTTTGCCGGGGCTCTTTCTTCTCACCTTGAATTCCCAGACCTTGGCTTTCTATATATATATAGTCCTTCATCATGCTTTTATTATTATTTTTTTTACTAGTTAAGGTATTACAAATGTGTCCCCACCCCTCCATTAACCCTAAACCTCTCCCCCCGCCCCGCCCACTCACGATCCCATCCCCCTGTTGTCCATGTCCATTGGCTTGGCTTATATACATGTATACAAGTCCTTCGGTTGATCTCTTCCCCTTACCCCCACCTGCCCCTACTTTCCTTCTGGGGATTGATAGCCTGATCGCTGTTTCTCAGTCTTTGGATCTGTCCCTTTTCATCAGTCTATGTTGTTCTCTATAATCCACAAATGAGTGAGATCATGTGGTATTTATCTTTCTCTGACTGGCTTATTTCACTTAGCATAATGCTCTCCAGTTCCATCCATGCTGTTGCAAAAGGCAAGAGTTCCTTTTTTTTTTTTTTTACTGCAGCATAGTATTCCATTGTGTAGATGTACCACAGTTTTCTAATCCACTCATCTGCTGATGGGCACTTAGGCTGTTTCCAAATCTTAGCTATGGTGAATTGTGCTGCTATGAACATAGGGGTGCATATATCCTTTCTGATTGGCGTTTCCCAGACCTTGGCTTTTTACTGCTTTAAAATTTTACTTCATTTTACTGCTTTAAAAATGTCTGGCCTGCTGCTCTCTGACCTTCCAGGCTCCAGGAAGACTTTTAGAACCTGAAAGAACCTCCTTTGCTGAATTTCAACCATTCTAGTCCTGTTTGGGGGCCTACCTAATAGTATTATATCCTTTGTTCTGCCTAGACCTGCTTTCTTTGCTCATTTCTCCCAGTAGTTACAATTGGTAACTCCCTGTTTTATCTAACCAAAGAAAAGTTCTACTTAAATGAAAGCTTCCAAATATGATAGCACCTCAAAATAAAACCAAATATTTTTACCCAACAGCTTTCAAAGCTTTTAAAACTAAATGAAAAGGTGGATGTTTGGAGTATAAAGGCATAAGTCTCAACAGAAGCACAAGACCAGAGAGGGAGGTGATAGGAACATCGGAAAGGCGCTGCACCAGGAGTCTGAGGTGTGAGTTCCTACACTTCTCTCCATCTGGCCATTGCTTGTGTTCTTCTCTGTGCTCTTGGGGAAATTATTTTTATCTATAATATTTTTGGAGACACATGTGCTGGGAATTCTTCTACGCACTGGCCTGCAGTATGGAGCACAATGGATATGGTCCCTTCCTTCACAGAGCTTACTATCATCCCAAAACTGGAAGCCACTACTCAGGATGCCTTGGAGGAGCTTCTCCAGGAACCTATGACCAAGACAAACGCAGATGCTGTCTTCTACCACCTCTAGCCCAGGGGGATCCCTCCTCATTTATTTTGGAGGAACCTGGATAATCTCTTGGACTTTCATTCTGATCTGATCTAAAAATGCAGCAGTGTCCTGTATCTGGACACCCACAATGTAAACAGATCTGAAGTCTCTAGCTCCTTTACCCCAAATACACTTTCCCAGTCCAGCACCAACTACTGCTAATTTTGTCTCCTAAGGAAATCTCAAGTGCCTCTACTTCTCGTCACCTTCAGTGCAATCATCTGTTCAAGCTTCCGTCATCTCTTATCTCAACGTAGCATATTCATCCCTGCGTACCTTCAGTGATCTTCCCTCACAGTCAGAATTGTTCAAAATTGAAATCTGATCGTTCTACTCTTCTCCTCGCCACCACTTTCTGAAACCCTCCAATGTGTTCCCATTGCACTTTGGCTGAAGACTAAAATGCATAATATGCACTACATTGCCCTGGCACTCCTCACGAACCTCATTTTAGGCTGCTGTCCTCATTTTGCCACCTCAGGGTCTGTGCCCATGATCCTCCCTGGAATGTTCCAATTTTACCTGCTTGTCTAGTTTCCTCCTCCTACAGATCTCATCTTCTTCCTTGGAGAAGCCCATACAATTCCAAATTCTGATCACCACCTTTTCATCCCAGCTAGGTTCCCATCTTATCCATTCCACTGTGTCCTGTAATTTACACTTACCAACTCTGTAATTATTTGTGTGGTTAGTTAGTTTATATTAGTCTCCCGTATCAGATGTTAAGTTCCACAAAATCAGGAACCATGGTGTTTGCTTATTTTTGTATTCTCTTTCATAGTATATTTGGCACATAGACCCGTGTCCAATAAATATTTGTTGAATGCATTCAGAAATCAGCATCTATCAGCCTTTCTGACGAAGGTGCAATCTATCACTTAAGGTCAAGCTTGCCACATTCATTAGTTGTGCCATCAATGTGTCAGTTCATTTTAAATCCTGTAGCTTCCTCAAGCCTTTGAGTGCTTCTACAGGGACTCCTTACCTATGGTTCCTCAGAGACTATTCAGTGTTGCCATAGTGATTTCTCATGACCTGCTAGTCCAGAAACACTGTGGCGGAGCCTCCCTCCATGGTGAGCCGTCTGGGACCCAGTGGTCACAGAACAAAAAGCTTCAGGGATCATTTTATCCATTTCTCTGTCTGTGAACAGGACATGGCCAAGCCATCCAGGCCGAAGAAAATCTCTTCAATTTAAAGTCTCCCCAGAAACTCCATAACTTCTTTGGCAACCCAGCCCATATTTAATGAGGAGAACTTGTAAGAAAAGTGATCAATTTGGGATCTTTTCCATACTATTAATCTCAATGATTCTCAAGAGCATGAGAGATTATAGTCTCATCGGTAGAGGAAATAGCTAAATATTCTCAAAATGAAAAGCTTTTTAATATCTATAAATCAAGTGAGACAACTTAAATGCAGCCACAATTTATGAGGATGAGGGAGGGGAGAAGGGAGGAAGGAAGGGAAGGAAGGTAAAATTAGACAGTGGGTTTTAAAAGCCAAAATGCTTTCTTAAACTTCATTCCGGATGTGGAGCCATCCTAAAGGAACAACTCTGAAATTCTGAGTGTTGAAAGCATAAGGCAAGCCTCCTGGCCAGTGACCCCCCGTCAGCTTCTGCATGCTCTTGGACCTTTGAGAAAAATGATAACCAGGGTATATAGACACTTCTCATTTTCCTGCTCACTTTCCACCTCCTGCTGCTAACACCCTTTTAACAAATAGGGCATTTCTTCATGAGCAGAAATGTAAACAGCTATCTCCACACTTTACAAATTGCAACGTATATTCTGAATGAAATAAATAAAAGTGTCTGGTCAGAAAACTCTCTAAGCACTCAAGTCTTCCTTGGGAATCCCTGCTCCCACCGGCCACTTCACCTCCAAAGTGGACTGGAATCTGACCTGAGTTCTGTCCTTCACAGGAGCACTTGTTGTCATTGATTTAAATAAAGACACAATGGCAGGTTTGTAAACCCACCAGGGGAATACATGAGGGGATAGAATCTGGATCTAAATGTTTCTGAGTTCTAACCATGGATTAACAAGATGGAGTGATAGCGGGAGAAACCTGGGGCTTTGCTGTGGCTCCCAAAAAAGCAAGCATGGGATTCAGAGCCACATCGTGGAAATGATTGAGGTATTTTATGCAATAGTCACTCTAAGTGAGTCAACAGAATGATGCAATGCTATGATGTAACTGCCTACCCCGACCCTGTCCCTGCAAGGAAAAAAAAAAAAAAAAAGAAAGTAAATGATGTTTTGATCTTGGTTTAAATTTTAAACTAGCAACATATAGAGCAAGGTTGGTGATGGTTATGTGTACTTGCAACTGCTCGGAGCATGGTAAACTTTTGCCATTGCTGCTGGGAAGCTCACTCTCATGTAGCCACAGACATGCCAGAGAGGGTGGCCAGAAGATCAAGGCTATCTGAAGATCAGTTTAGCTGCAATAGAACTAAAGACTCTGCAGTCGTTTTCTTGGAAGAAGAGCCTGCTGGGAGACAGGGCAGCCCACTTGAAGGGCCCTCACAGGAATTCAGCTCATGCCAGGTGGCATAGAATGGTGTCCTTGGCCAGAGTCATGGATGGAAGTCACATAGAGTTCAAGTTTAGCACCATTTAAGGAGGAGTTCTTTGGCCAGTAAGAACTTGACAGAATGGCAAGCACAGCTGGTGGACAAGCACAAGAAAGACAGCCCTTCTCCTTCCCAGGAGTGGACATGCTGGGAAGGACTCAAGCAATACGAGGTCAGGGTGGTTGATTTGAGTGACATTTGAAGATTCTCACAAACCTAAGATTCTGTGTTTGGGGCCAGAAGCTCTCCTCAAATAGAACACATCCTAGTATATGTAGAATTTCCAGTCTCTGAAGCCTGAGGAAGACACAGGGCCTGACATTTTATTTCCTCAAGCCTTTGAAAGCTTGTCTTAGTCTTTGGCAAGGAGAAAGGAGAGAATGAATGCTCATGGGGGAGATAATAGACATCAAGATGAACTTGAGAAAAACTTCAGTCTAGGCTCAGAGGTAGCCCCAGGGTCAGCACAGGGAAGGGGAGGCTTATGTGGCGTTGGCTTGACAGAATCACAGAGTAAAAGCAATCTTAGGAGCTTGTCTAGTCCATCTTCTTGCTTCTAAGCATCTTTCCCAGATGACTGCCTTTTAAAAATTGTGATAAATCTGTCTAGAATTGATTCACGAGTGAAGAACAAAGACTCTTGGATCAAGTTGCTGGAGTCAAACCTCATTTCTTCCCTTCGCATTGGCTTCCCCATTGGCAGGTCACTTAATTTCTGTAAACCTTAGTTTCTCATCTGTAGACTGGGGATAACAAGAGTGCCTACTTCAGACAGTATAAGAATTAATGAATTCACGTCAAAGCTGAGTGCTCAATAAATGTTAGCTATTGTTATTTTCATTTTGTTGGCACCTTTTTAAATTAGCTTAGGTACATGGCAGAACTTAGCTGTCAGTCAGCCCTATCTTGGCCTGGCATTTGAAATGGATTGGCCAAAGACAAGGACAAGAGCAATTTTTGTTCTTAATTTCGTAAGTTTAGTATGATAAGAAGGGATTAGACCTCCCAGAGAGTAATCAGTGATGAAAAGTAGAAGAACAGCCACACAGAACATCTGCTGGTCACAATTTCCTCGGCATCCACTGTGTGGAGAGTCCTACCTGAGGTGCTGTCATTACAAAGGACCAAGTCTGAGCCCTAGCTGGTTTTACTCAGTGGATAGAGCATCGGCCTGTGGACTGAAGGGTCTCAGGTTCAATTCCAGTCAAGGGCACATGCTTGAGTTGTGGGCTTGATCCCCAGTGGGGGGGCATGCAGAAGGCAGCCAATCAGTGATTCTCTCTCATCATTGACATTTCTATCTCTCTCTCCCTCTCCCTGCCTCTCTGAAATCAATAAAAATATATTTTTAAAAAGGCCAAAATATGAGGTGAAGGACTGGCTTGACAGAGCCTTCAGTTACTTGAAGGTGTTAGAGTCAAGAGTGGCAGAGTTGCAAGGCCATTCAGATCTTTGACCTATCTTCTCATTTTAAAGAAAAGAGAATAGAGACCCTGAAAGATAGGGAGACTTGATAAGATCATCTGTCAGAGTACAAAAGAGCAAGGAAATAGGCTTCCCCTGTGGTGAGAAAGATAAGAGAGCTCTATTATATAGAAGGAAGACTGACCCCACAGGATGACTAAATAAAAATCTAAGAGCCCAACATCATTGTCCCTCAAGGGCTGCAGAAATGATAGTGATGGTGATAATATCACCAAATATACCTAACACTGAGCAACGACCACATGCATGGTACTGTGTTACTTGCTATGTATATATGATTACCTCATCTTAATTCTCATACAACAATATTACAAAGTGGTTACAAAGAAAATCAGAGCTCAGATAGGGTACTCAACTTACCCAGTGCCTAGAGCTGGGAATAGCAGTGAGGACCATAGCGCCTACTTTGGACAGCCTCTTAGAGGCAGCCACCAGCAACAGAAGCTTGCTCTGTGAGTATATATTTTTAGAACATCCAACTCTCAGCAATAAGAAGTTGTATATTTTTTTATCAGTGAAGTATATTCATGTGGTCTTCCATATAGAGTGTGTGAAGACTATCATTATCAAAGGTAACCACCACAACCATCTTGGTTCTCATACAAAGTCTTTGGTAACATTGGTTCTGGTATTGCTTGCTTTTGTGCTACCGTAAACTTGCTGAAATCTTCACTTTTCATCAAGATAATGACATCGCAGTATTTCCTCTTGTACTTTTCTAGTAAGGTGCAATGAAATGCAGTGGCAGGAAATACTGTGGTTGGGTGTTGAACTTGGGCTTAAACACTGCGGAATAAATAACAGGGGTAACATAATGAAAGGTCCTGGTCCTTCTTTAGGTGACAAAGCAGTGCCTGGGGATGACAAATGAAACATTGCTTGGAGAACCTGACTTATGGCACTTCATGACAAATGTCTCCATTTGAACCCAAACTAAGAGCAAACCAGGGGCGCCCCATTTGGGACAACCCTCAGCTCCCAGAAGCAGTGTGCTGGCAGAAGAGAACATGGGAAGATGACTGCATGTGGAAGTACTGGCATGTTTTCGAACAGTTAGCATGCATCTGGCCCTAAATTAGAAGACACGCTTTTCCTCAGCACCTTCTGTTTTCAGAGCCAAGCGGAGGGCTGGCAGAATTGTGACAGGGTTGCTTCAGACCTCCCTCTACATCTCAAACCCTAGGTGGTTAGAGTAGCAGCTGCTCTTCAATTGCAGCAGGAAGTGAAGTAAGGCCGCCTTTACTTCTGTAAATCGCCAAGGAAACTTGTGAAAGGTACATTATGAACCCAAGATAAGTTAGTGAAGAAAATGTGAATGAATAATAGTAGACATACATTTACTGAACGGTTTTTATGTGAATGTGCGCCATAATGCATTGTCAGATATCATTTCCTCAGAAACCTTACGGTAGGCACTATTATGATGCCTCATTTTCCGAAGAGAAAACGAGGGAATTAGGAGAGGTTGAGTATCATGCTCAAAGACATGCACAGACACACACACACACACACACACACACACCTGAGCGACCTGGAGCTCAGTGCTGGTGCATCAGACACTAGTGGGTGCCCTGCTGCCCCTTCCCTTACACACCAGGCAAGGTTTCAAAGTGATCTATTCATGTGTTCTAATTCACTCCCCTTTCTTTTAAGGCTACAGTAAAAGAAGTAAATCAGTAAAATATTTCTGCATTTAACTCTACCATCTAGGCTTACCACTGATTCCTCTTTCCTCCCTCCTTAGTAAAACTGGAGGGCAAAAGAGTCCTTTCTCTTTTCTTTCTTTCTTTTTTCTTTTCCTTTTTTTTTTTTTTTTTTGGTTAATTCTCACCCAAGGATATTTTTTCCCCCATTGATTTTTAGAGAGACTGGAAGGGAGGGAAAGAAAGAGAGAGAACTATCCACTTGAGAGAGACACAGTCGATTGGTTGCCTCCTGCACGCACCCTGGTTGGGGCCGGGATCAAACCTGCCACCCAGGTATGTGCCCTTGACCAGAAATCAAACCCACAACACTTTGGTGCCTGGAGCTCTAACCACTGAGAAACACCTCCCAGTGCAGAAAAGTCTTTTAGTCCATCTGAACTCTTCTGTGATAGAAAGCTGCCCCAAATAAAAATAAAAGTAAAAACTAACCAGATTTGAAACCTGTTAGGAAAATATTTTGATGGTACATCAGAGTGACTTACTAGGAAAACCTATTCCTGACTTTTAGTGAAGCCACAGGCACGATGGCAGCCAGGGGAGCGCTGTCGCTGTTGCTGTCCGAGTCTGCTGGCCACTCCAGGGCAGCCCATTAAGCAAGTGCATCACCTCACTGGACCGCAGACAGCGCGGGCCTGAAAGTTCAGCAGTTCCTCATAATCGTCAAAGAGCAAATGGCCACATCGCAGCTGGAAATGGTTGCGCGAGGTATTTCAGGGTCAGGTTCGAGGGAGATTTACTGTTTAAAATCAATGAAACCAGAAGAAAAAAAAATCCACAAAACCTCACAAATCTTTATAATATCTTTATAGCTAGAAATAGCACATTCACAAAGCCAGCCCATGTCTGTGTGTTGAGGGAATTGGGTCTAGGAAGCTGTTTCAAATGTGGGGTGAGGGGCAGGGAAGAGAAAAGGGGACTAGGATTTACTGAGGCACTTCCCACCTTGTCTCATCCTCACAGTAACCGGGAGCCACCTTATTCCCGCCCACCCACGGTGAAGGGGCCGCTCTCCTAAAGCTCCTAAAGCGTAAGTGCTTGGTGCAAAGTCACACTGTCTGTTAGTGGCTAAACTAGAGATTGAGCGCTAGTATCTTTAATTCCCAAATCCAGCCTCTCTCCACAGTCTGGGCCTGGTCTCCGGGCGGTGATAGTGAATGAGGAGCCATGGGCACTGTTGGCTTTTACTCCTAGGGGTCTGGGTGCAGGGCAGCATCCAGGGGACTGGATAAGCCACATTCTGAAGCCGGCTCCCTCTGTCCTGTTACTCCCCACAACCTCCCCGCCCCCAGGCACAAATGAAATTGAGATGAGCCCTCCTTCCCCTGCGCTGTTTTGGTCAGAATTAAAAACAAGGAAACCCAGTCTGCCACTTGGACGCCAGGGGGCGCCTGGTGCTCACAAAATCCCTGGGATTTCCAAGAAGGGTCCTGCAGTTCCTCTTTATGTTACTGGAAGGGAACATAGTCTATCCCACTACCTCTAGGAAGTATCACTTCTAATGGATCAAAATCTACCATGTTTTCAACACACTCGTGTCTTTGTTCAATAGCTTTTCCTAATGGAGAAGTCTTCCTATTAGACCACCTGAATCCAATATGCCGCTAGCTCAGTGCTATGCGGGCCCATGTAAGAACAGATCCCTCTGTCTCAGAGAAAACCATCCTCTTCCCAGCCCCGCTGCTGCTGGTCTCAAGGATGAGCCAGTACGCTCTGGTCTAGCCCGTTTGGCTCAGGGGATAGAGCGTGGGCCTGAGGACTGAAGGATCCCAGGTTTGGTTCTGGCCAAGGACACATGCCCAGATTTCAGGCTCAATCCCCAGTGGGGGGCATGCAGGAGGCAGCCAATCAATGATTCTCTCTCATCATTGATGTTTCTATCTCTCCCTCTCCCTTCCTCTCTGAAATCAAATATTTATATTTAAAAAGGATAAGCCAGTATAATACAGATCACAAGCAATCAATGATAAATGTAACTTTTTAAAAAGGAGATAAAACATACTCCAAGGCACAAAAGGAAAATTACCCCCATCTCCAAGGTCTTGCCCATCTCCTGTGCCCATCGCTCGCTGTGCTTACATGTCTGAGAAGGGAGCGAGGATGGGTGAAGCCAGCCACTTGGAGAAGCTGTTGTGCGTCCCACCCAGAGGAGCCCAGAGAGCCGCAGAGAGAAGGGGAGTGGCAGGGTGTCCTCATCCTGCAAAGCCCCCTGCAGAGGCCCCAGGTGCCCCCACATGCTGAGGCCTTTCCCAGCTGGGCTCTTGGCAACACCCTTTGAAATCCTGTGCTGGCAACGCAGGTTTGACACGCATATGCAAATAAGAACACTCAAGTCTCCCACTTCGTGCCTTCGGATCTTTTTAAAAATTCAGCCACTAACCATGACTAACAAAAAATAGAGGAGAAAGAAAAAGTGGTCTGACCTTCCCTTCGTTTCTCCCACTGACCTTCTTGTGCTGGAGCCAGAGCACTTTTCAGAAGAGAGAGAAAGACGGCTGGGGTCTCCATGAGGAGATGGGGCCGCTAAGTGCTACAGACATTTCCACCTCCCCTCTGACAAAAGCTGCGGGGTGGATAAATGGGCCCCACTCAGCTCCGTCAATCAGCCGTCGTTGCTCCGTTTTCACTGCCACTAAGATGTATAAAAGCTAAAGTTGGTGACAAAGCCCCCATCAACGTATCCAGGGAAATCATGGCGAGGCTTAATGAGTACTGTCTGTAAACTTGCCAGGCCGCTAATTGTGCGTATCATTTCCTTACAGCCTCTCCATCCTGTCACTCTGGTCCCAATAATCACTTTGGCTTCCATACTCCTTCTTTGTGTGTCCCCTCCCCTGAGACGGGCTTGGAGGGAGGCACCTCAGGGGCAGGCGCGTCTCTATAACAAGAAGCGACAGTGAGTTTGGGGAATGTGCCGGCTAACCGTAACCATGAAAGAGAAGTTTGCATCATTCCCCACCGCTTTCCCAGGGCAAGGACGAGTGGTGAGGCTCCCCTGTCCCTACCACACTGAGGACAGGGGCCGGCACCCAGCAGGTACTGACGCACTGACCCACCCTGCCTGTGGGGAGAGGGACCTGTTTAAATAAGGCCTGAATCAACTGTCAAACCAAGCCCAATACAAACAGCTGAATGCTGACGAAACAAAAAGCTTGTTTAGAAGATGGATTACACCCGTATTCAAAATTCCTGGCACCCTTTGAGAGGAAGTAGCATTCGGGACATTTCTCAGCCTTGATATTGGTAAGTGGGGGATTTCAAGCTTTTGCTGTAAGGAGAGCGTCATGAGAGGTAGGGCGGGAGACGGGGCCGAGGCTGTACTTTATCTGCTGGAGCAGAACCGGGGCGAGGCGGCCTAGCTGTCAGATGGAACGTGATCATTGTACCAAACAGGAATGAAACAGAAACCCTCCCAGGCCCCAGGCTGCTTGGCATGTCCCCAACCTACACACACACCCTTCCAACAACATTCTCCAGCTCCCAGCCCCAGATTCTCCTCCTGGTTTTGCTAGCTGACCTTGGCTTGGGTCTGAAGCACAAACAATATGCACCTGCTGCTTCTTAGGCACCACCCTCCCCAGAAACCTTCCCCGAGCCTTCAACACCTTTTAATGTTTCTTGGGCTTTATCTCCTTATTGAGATCGGCACAGGTATTAGGAGTCACATGTTCTCGACGGGAAAAGTAAGCCCAGGGACCACGCATGACCTTCTCAGGGCACAAAGGATCAGCGCGGAGGGCAGCACTGGTGCGAGAGGATCTCCAGGCCACAGTTAACTCCCGAGTGAGGGGACGTGCCCTTGGCCCGTGTCCTTTTGTCTCTCCCTGAAGATCCATTGAGTCACCTCAGGGCCTTCGAGCTTCCACTGGGCTGTGGACACACGTGGCTTTTTTTCTGGCAAGTCTCCTGATGGGGTGGGTGCAAGGGTGTGGGTGGGGTGGAAACCACTTGTTAGTTTTAGGCTTAGGACTTACCTTTTAACCTCTCTCCTGCAATTTCCCCCCTCCGCCTTCGTCATGGGGATTAACGGGGACGCGCTGGCATGCTTTTGAAAGATAATTTAACGTTTTATAATCTGTCAAAGAACTGCGATGCTCTAGAGACACACAAGGTCCACGCAGCACGTTGGGAGCCCTGCTCGCTGGGTCAGCCCCCAGGGCCCCGTGTCTCTTTTCCTTTGGCAACAGTTTCTAGCCTTCTGACTGAGGGCAGGAAGGGAGAAGGAGGCGGCTGCCCTTTGGGTGAAACTCCATCAAAGCAGTTTGCTGCAGCTCACGAGGGGAGGCAGGGAACCAACAGGACACAGTCCTGCTTTATGCCACCTGTTTGGCCCATTAACATTTTGCCCACCTGACCTGCTCCTCATGAGAGGGGAAGTGGGAGGAGACCTGCCACTGAAATCCATAGGTAAATCCCCACATTTTAAAAGCTGTGTGTTCTAGAAATCTCTTTGTAAGAATAGCTCCAGTTCGGAAAGGAGCCACAAAGGTTACACTCACGCGGGTGAGTGAGGCACTAGGTCCTTCAGGCAACCCGGAGACTGTAGGGACCTCTGTCTCCTCTCTCAGCGGCCCTCATCCCTGTGCTGACCAGGTTAGTCCTCCACTGCCGAAGAGTGATCTGGTCATGGTCCACCATCCCCCGCACCCTCCCCAACCCTGATGTGGCCCTAGCATCTGCTCTCCCAAGGGAGAGGACCCGCCCACTAGCATGATCAATCTTTGATGGGATCCCTAAAAAAGGACTTCCTTCTCTGGGTTTCTTGATCACCCATCATGTTGTACATCTTCCCTTGGCCTTCCCTGCCATTAATGTCTTTCCCCAGGCACGTGCTCTGGGCCCCTTAGGAGCCTGGCTGGGAGAGAACATGAACACTTAGATGGCCACTCTCAAGATGTTCCTTGCTGCTGAAACTCAGCTAGAACACTTTCTAGAATGTTTGCACCCTCCAATTTATCAAACTTCCTGCCATGGGGCTGACTGTCAGCTCTGCTTCCACTCTCCCTGGGGGCCTGCCAAGTCTTTACTATGCAAACAGAACTCCCAATGCCCACCACCCAAAACAAGTCCTGATTTGTCTGGACTAATCCAGGACAGGGTACAGAAAGGGCTTCATTCTGAGACCTATCCCATTAATCATATGTTTGGAACTGAAAGTAAATTTCTCATGGAAACAATGTGTCATCTGGAGGTTTGGGTCCCTGTCCAGCGAGCCAGAGCCCATTGAACCAAGTGTGGCTCAGCTGAACGACTAATGTAATCAGCTCTGTTCTGTGATTTGGCTACAGAAGTCACACAATCAAGAGAGAGGGGAATATAGGAGAGAAAAAATAGGAAAACATCTTTCTCCTTTCTTGCATACAGGGCTGGTCCTGGGAAAGTTCCTAAAACAAACCAAGCACGTAGTATCTTTGGCTTCCTGCCATCTCTCCTATGCACCCCTCCCCCGGACCTAATGGCCCCCCTCAAGCATTCTGGGACTCCTGCTGTTTGAAATCCCTCAGCTGGTCACCCCACCCAGGCTGGCCTACGCCAGAGCAATCTGCAGGCACCAACATTAGACCTGCCGCTCCACCCCACAGACCCTCCACGGGAGAGGACCCCACCCACCGGCAAGATAAGTCCGAGCCCTCTCTCTGAACTGTAGAAGGAAGGCAGCAAAATCAACTCTTGATCAAGTATGAGGCTGACTGTGCCTTGGCCCTCCCACGTGGGGAAGCAACGATGGAGGAGCTCCAGGCCCTGGGCGGAGTGGTCTGTGCCACGTAATTCATTCAGCACGATCTGGGAACTCAGAACAATGAGCACTAGGACTATCGCACAAATGGAAAAGGTCACTGTCCTCATGGAGCTTACATTCTTGTGCATTCTCTCATTCGGTTTCACAATTACCTAGACCTGTGATCGGCAAACTGCGGCTCTTTGGCCCCTTGAATGTGGCCACAAAGCTTCAATCGCACTGTACGTGCGCGCCCGCACGTGGTATTTTGTGGAAGAGCCACACTCAAGGGGCCGCAGTTTGCCGACCACTGACCTAGACGCTTGCTACTGCCATGTCCTGTGACCCTGAACTGGAATAAGCAGGTTGGAAAATCGTTACCTTACTTGTTTTTATGAATCTTTCTTAAGTGTATATATAGCACACATTTTAATGTCTAATATTAGAAGTGTGTGGGGTCTTTATTTAGTGCTTGGCGATGCTTTTTGTGACCAGAAATATACCACAGGAATTTAACTCTTGTGTCTATCAATGAGCTATGGTAAAATTGGTTTCATTATAAGTCGTTTTGCTTAGAGTCGCCGTTTCCAGGAATTTTCACACGACGTTAGTGGGGGCCCCTGTACTGTGTACAGAACAGCGCGTGCTGACTGTTGGGTGGACCCCAGCTACCAGAGCCTGGGCTCAAAGGCCAGAACCCAGAGTGGTTTCGTGAGTGGCTCTCCGCAGCCCTGTTCTGGACAGGATCACTGGTAACTTTTAGGGATTCAGTGACACGGAAGATGGAGCTTCCTACTACATCCAGGTGACTTTTAGTAATGTCTCCTTTCTTCTCAGGAATCTTTCTGGAATGGTCTGATGTTAACTCTTCAGATGTCTTTTAAACAACATTTGACCATCTTAGTCAATCAAAAAGCCTTTATAAGTCCCAGGAGCTTAGAAGAAGAAAAAAGTCAAGCTGTAAGTGTCAATGGTACCTATGGTGACCAGCACAGCACCATATGCACTAACTCCTCTGAGCCAGCCTGTGAGGTAGGCAGGACAAATGTGTGCCCATGACATCTTTCCTCTTTCCCGGCAAGCTCCAGATTCATTGCGAGGGTTTCTTTCTTGCCTTAGCCTAAAAGTACTCCTTTTACAGTCATGAGCCACATAATGACGTGGTCCCACAAGATTATAATAAAGCCGAAAAATTCCTATGGCCTGGTGGCATCGTAGCCATCACAGCACAATGCTGGTGATGCTGGTGCAAACAAATCTGCACTGCTAGTCATATAAAAGTACAGCAATACAATTATGGAGAGTACCTAATAGTCGGTAATAATAATAAATGACTATGTTACTGATTTATGTATTTATTATACTACACCCTTTTATCATTTTAAATATATTCTTTCTACTTATTAAAAAAAAAACGTTTGCCATAAAACAGTAGCCACCTCATACATCTTCACTGTGCCTCCTTATTGTATCATTTTCTCTTGTGTTTGATTTAACTTCATGTTTGTATAGTAACAGGCTTATAGAATAGGAGCAACAGGCTATACCATCAAGGATTGTGTAAGGGCATTATATGATGTTCATATAATGAGGAAATCACCTGACAATGAATTTCTCAGAACATATCCCCATTGTTAATCAGTGCATGACTGTATTTATTTGCTGACCTAATGTTTATTCAGCATCGATTAAGTGGCAGGTGCAATAGCAGGGGCTCTGGGATACAGGAGTGGAAGCTAGCATTGTCCCCAATATACTAGTACTTACACAGGGTAGGAGAGAGATTCCGGAAGGACGATTATAATGTGTGACAAGACTAGAATGGAGGTGAAGTTGGAAGGTCTGTTAGAGTGCAGAAAGGACATGCATCCATTTGATTAAGGAGAGACCGCCCAGGAAATTACAAATAAAAATTAGGATAGGTTAGCTAACTGAGCTGTTTGACTCCACCCTCTGTTTTGAAGCAGAGCTCAGGCAAACTCACATTTGCCTGCCTCTTTTGTTTCCCAGGAACCAGGGCCTTGCATAATCAGACACAGCAGGAGGCAGACCACTAATAGTCCGCCTGTCTGGGCGGATTTCTTTCTCTACAGAATAAGCCAAGGCGTTGGTTTGTTGTATATGTAAATGCTAACGACTCATGCAAAGAAAAAGTTAATGCTAGTGGCAGCCAGTCAGGGCTGGCTTGGCCCTTCATAGCTGGAGAAGCCAGCACCCACTGGGAAGGAGCACCCCAAAGGCAGTCCAGCACAAGGAGGTCCCTCATGTGAGCGAAGCCCTCTCCTCCAAGAGCTTTTGTCAATTTGCATTCATGTTAACTGAAGGCAAGATAGTGGTGGACATGGGCCAGCATCCATTTCTCTGCCTTCAATAGCCTCCAAGTCACTGCAGGCTTCCTTTGGACAGGAAGTTTTGATAAGAGTTAAGAAAGGTTTTAGGACCAGGAAGCCGCTGGACAGTAACCCAGAAATGAACTTAAGCAGGAAACTCTCAGAAAATAGATTCTTCAGAATAATTTCTTATTGAGCTTAAAGCCCCAGACAAATATGAAAGCTGGGGATTGCCAGCATTTTCAAGAACAGGTTCTCTTGGCTCCCTTTCACTCCAGATACTCAGTTCCTGATACAGCCCTCACTCCCCAGAGTGCACCCACTGAAGTGGAATCCCAGTTTGAACCAAACCCTCTCCAGCTGGGACCATCTCCACAACCCTCAGCAGTGGGTACTTAATGCTAAGCTCTAGGACACAGAGACAAAATGGGGAACCTGGTTCCCGGCCTAGGGTATAAGGAAGGAAAAGGCATGGTGGCACCTGGCTTTGAAAGGCAATTAAAGGGGCTGCCCACTCAGAGAGTCCAGGGAAACTAGAGGAAGTCTTTAGGCTAGCTTTTTTTTTTTTTTTTGTATGAGAACTCCTATTAGGTACATTATAGAGGTAGAAAAAGTAATTCCTAGAAGAAACAGGCTTAGGAAACAAGTTCTAGAGGTAAAGGTAGGGCGCTTGGAGCTTGGGAGTGAGGAAGCTAATGGGGCCTAGGGAGAGGGAGTCAGGGGGAGGGGAAGAGAAAGGGAAATAGAGAGGGAAGGAAAAGGCATGGGCATGCTCCCTGGAGAGAGATCCAGTAAAAACATATTTTTAAAAAAGAAAAAAATTATCACCATTTTAGTGCAGGCAGAACAGTGATGGACTCTTCTGTGGAAATCTTGCGCTAGCAAGCTCCTTATTGTCATTCAGACCTGAGTTTAAACAAGGCTTCCTTTGAGCAGAAGTTATCACCAGCCTGCTGGGCTGGCATGACTCAATAGTTGAGCATCGACCTATGAACCAGGAGGTCATGGTTCAAGTCCCCGGGTCAGGGTACAATCCCTGAGATCTCCCCGCCAGGCCCATTGTGGCTGAATGCTCACAGTCCCTCTGCTTCTGCCTGGGCCCTTTCTCAGGTTCCCTAGCATTCAATGCCCCAAGCTCTCTGCACAGCAAAACACAAGATTCATGGCCCAGGCTTGAGAATTACACAAAAGAAGTCTGATAAAATACACATTTATTAGAAAATTTTCAGCAGCATCATTTCCATTTGCTTTTCTAATCAAAATACATTTCAAAGTAATTACAATGAGCCCTCAAAATTCGAGCAACAAATATTTTGAGAGCTCAGGAATAAAATAATCAGTAGTACATGTTTCATTCATTCGTCCATCCATTCATTCATTCATTGTTTTTAAAACGTGCAATATTAGCACAGAGAACCAGGAATGCTACTTATGACAATGGAATATTCCTGCCATTGTCCTGGTTGTAGAGACTAGACCCATTATTCAAGGGCAGAGCTGGACTCTACAGTGCATTCTGATAGAAATGTATGATTTAGCCAAAGGACCTTACAAAAAGGCTCGATAAGAACAGTTTCCCTTTCTATTCATGTTCAACTTAGGAAATAAATAGTCATTATAGTGATATTTTCACACACAGAAACAAAAGCCCAGTTGAGTCTTTGCTTGGCTGGTAGCTGTTTCGCACCTTACTTTATGAAGTCATGGATTTGGTTTTAATAATTCAACTACTGAGCTCGTGTCTAGGGCAGGTGACCACCTGAGAAGCCAGGCCAGGACATGAGTCACCCTGTGGTCCATCAAATGAAACAAGTCATTCGATTAGACACAGACTCTCTGCAAACTAACTTGTGCTTAACGACATGGGATTTTTTCATAGACATGACAAATAAAAATGTCGCCTGGGTGACTAGTGAGATAACGTAAAACAGAGTGTTCTGGTTAGACAATGCAAATACGCAGGAGGGTGAAATGAAATCGCTTTTTCCACCTTCTTGCATTAGCTGAGTTGTCTACAGTCAAATCCAGAGGTCGGTGCAACACACAGTGCCCTCTGCCAATGTACTTATTAATCAGGTTACCGGTGATATTGAACATTAGGTGCTGATGTGTAAAAACGGACCTAATGGTGGGGGGGCCTGGATTCCCTTCCTGGGCAATTCTACAGGGAGTACGAGTGGAGCCTCTTCTTAGACATGGCTAAGGACCGCAAGTCCATTCCTCTCCTCATTGGGTCATTTTCTGGGATGACCGCCGACCAATTCAGCAGGTAGTTTCTTTAGCAAATTTAATGTTGTGATCACCTTTCCCAAATTTACAAATGTACAATATATTTATAGCATTACCTTTAGATAGAGCTTCAGTGCAAAGATATACATATAGTACATTGTGATCATTATTTGTAAAAATATGAGATGGCATTAAGTAAAAAAAAAAATAAGACACACAAGGCATAGTTTCCACAGACATTTCCAACTACAGGTGAACAGAAGAAAAATATATTTTTTAATAAAGTACTGACTGTTAACATTTTTTATCTGTTTGTAAAAAATATATGTGCAAAAGTGTGTTTCTAATTATTCCCTAAATAACTGTAGCACAGCTACATCTCAGAGTCTTCTTTAACAAGAGTTGCTGTGTCTTTAAAAGTGTCTTCTGTGGCGGTATAGGCAGGAGCTGGGGCTCGTTTCGCAGGCACTTTCGCAGGGGGCGAAGGGGATGGAGGTGGAGTCCCAGCAGCACTTTCCTTTTTCTCGTTCTCCATCTGAGACCACAAAGGAAACATGAATTAGCCACTTACTCCCCCGACCTGACCAGAAACAGCTTTGTGTAAAGAAGATGGATCTTTGCCAGTTTGCTCAGAATATTCCGATGGTATGTCCAATGCAGCCAAGCAAGTGATTATGGCTAAGAAGGAACACCTGTGCTAAGAAAAATTGTTAAAAAAAATTACCTCTGCGTAGATTGGATTTTCAAAGTTGGTAGTTTGTTTCAGTTTTCGTTTGAAGATATTCCACTTTGTTGCCTAAATGAAAAAGGGGAATCAGAAAACCTTCAGTAATCTTTTTATGGGTTTCCTCCACCCTCCCCACCTCCACCCCTGTCCAGGTTTTAACGTTTTTTTCTCACTGAAGCAAAAGGCAATTTGGGAGCTAGGACCATGTGACCTAGCCCATGTGGTGAACTGTTCAATTCCTCTTCCAATGGTCCCTGAACAGTAACTCTTTGGGCTCTTTTCATTGAATAATTTTAAAACATTTCCTTGGTTTGAACTTTATAGTTCATAGGATGTATGTCTATAATATCTAGAAGCTTTGATAGAGATAGGGAGGCGGTTTCTTCTGGGGCTGCTGAAATTTTAAAGAAAAAGTCATATTGTAACTCATTTCATAAAATATCTTGATCCCTGGTCAACTCAAGCATATCCCTTCTTCCCTCGTCATTTCCTTCTGTAATTAGAGTAATAACAGGGATAACAAACACAACGAACCTTTACTGGGAGCTCGCTACGTGTCAGGGGCTTTCTGTTGAATCTTCCCAATAATTCTGTGAGCCAGGTGCTCTTTATTACCTTTATTTTACAGATGACAACATGGAGTCACAGCAAGATTATATAACTGAATTGTAGGTAGAAGAGTAGGCAAAGACTACAGGACTCAGAGCCCGTAAACAAAAGAATCCCAAGAGAAATCATCCTAGGCTATGATGGGCGGTGCCTGTCTTGCTAAAACGTTGCTGGTGGTGGCAATGCTGGCACAGGTCTGGCTGCCCGATGAAAGTGCTTGGGGAAGGGTAGACAGGGAACAGACAGTCTCTCAGGTAGCTAAGGTATCTCATTTTATGGGGTGCCTCTTGCTCTGTGAAAATAGGAGACCAATATGCAGAGCGGGGAGCGCCTGACTATAGGAGTAGAAGAGACCATTCCCTTCAACCCACATTTAAGTGTGGACCTATGTTACACATGGGGAAGGGGAAGATGAAGGCATTCGTGTCAGAGCCCACCCTCTGGAAACTTACACTTAAATGGGAAAGGCCCAGACTCTTAAAAGTCATTGCTTTAGCATGGAATGGCTGCCTAGAATTAAGCAATTACTAACCAAAGAAATGGTGGTGATTTTCATTTTTTAAAATATATATTCTATTATTGATTTTTTTTTACAGAGAGGAAGGAGAGAGAGAGAGAGTTAGAAACATCAATGAGAGAGAAACATCAATCAATAGCCTCCTGCACCCACCTCCCACCCCCCCCCACTGGGGATGTGCCCATAACCAAGATACATGCCCTTGAACAGATCGAACCCGAACTCATTTTTTTGGTTGATTTTTCTTTGTTAAATGGCATTTAAATATATAAAATAAATATCAAAAATATGTCTTTGTTTTACTATGGTTGCAAATATCAAAAAATTTCTATATGTGACACGGCACCAGAGTTAACTTAGGGTTTTTCAAAATGCTGACACGCCGAGCTCAAAAGGTTCGCCATCACTGACCTAGGGTGATCCTAACCAAGTGCCTCTTCTACTTTTATTTTGACCTGAACAAGCAGAACAAAAGTTTGAGGTACTGAGAAATAGGGATTATATAAAGTGATAAAATTTCTAACTACCCTTAGACTTGTGTTTCTTTGTATTATTTCACAGAAGAGGACTTAGAACCTTAGAACTGAGACATTCAGATCCTATTGTTTCCAGCCTGGCATCACAGTGCATTGTGGGACACATGAGGATACTTAGTGGACAGGAGCCAGGAATTCTAAAATGCCCGGAAATGCATAGAGTAGTTTCATACCACAAAGAATCATCCCAACCAATTTGCCAATATGCCCTCAAGGGGAAACATTAAGGACTCTAGTGCTCAGAGGTAAAAGAGTTTGCTCAGAATCAAACAGCTAGATCTCAGATACCTTCTTATGCGTCCAAGAAAACTAGTGATACAAAGTTTTACATAAAGCCCTGGCTAGTTTAACTCAGTGAATACAACATCAGCCTGTGGACTGAAGGGTCCCAGGTTCGAGTCCAGTCAAGGATACATGCCAGGGATGTGGGCTCTATCCCCGGTAGGGGTGTGCAGGAGGCAACCGATCAATGATTCTCTCTCATCATTGATGTTTCTATCTCTTTATCCCTCTCCCTTCCTCTCTGAAATCAATAAAAACATTTTTTAAAGTTTTACATAAATTTATTTATTGAATTTCTCTCTGTAGACCAAACAATCTAAAAATTTCAAGGGACTATAGGAATGGTAGGGAAGCTCTATACAGTGGTTAGTTTTTTCTTTTAATCTCCAGTATTAAACACTGTGTCTGGCACAATGAGGGCAATGATGGTTGGACAGTGGACAGATAGATGAAGAGGGTATAAATTAGTGCCATCTAGTGGTGAACATAGGTGACAGTAGTAGAACTAAGAACAACGTACATTATTAAGGGAATATGTACACTTAGAAAAACGGCATTACACAGGAAAGGAAAGGGTCTTCTCTATGTATGTATCCTTGACCCAGGGAGCTCTTTATTAATATTCAGTCATTCTCTCAAATTAAATGCCTCTGGTCTGAAGATGCTGGACCCAGAAGTCTGTTGCCCTTCTCTTCTGTGTGATCTCCCATGTCACAAAGAACATCATTCCCATCTCAGTGTTAGAATGTAGATTTATTTGGTGGGAAAATGTTAACTTATAATTTCTCAAAAATTATCTTTATTAACTGCCTAGACATCTTGGACTCTATGAGCCTATTGGGGTCTCCCTAGTTTGCCTAGGATAAAAAAAATCCAGCAATTCCAAAGTCCTCTCCAAATCCCATGTCATTTCAGAGGTTAGCCCATTACCTGAGTTCCTTCAGCACTTGGGGAAGTTGGCTTTGTGTCTGGAGCTATCTCAGAAGGGTTTATGGGACATTCATAGTTCTTGTTCTCCACATTTTCCAATGCAGTCACCTGTGTAAATATTAGAGGCTGTTATCCAGTTTTGAAAGAATTTTTGCTGTGAAGTTTCTTATCAAGTCCTTGGTTCTGTTTTGCCCACAGACATGGTCAGGCACCAATTTTATTATAGGAGGCTGACCTTGGAGCCCAGGAATAAATTCCCCTCCCATTTCCCCAGAGTCAGCAGCACCAGCCACTAAGTCATCTATCTCATGCCTTAATCCTGGGAGGCAAATACATCCACCACTGGTCACACTCTCTCTCAGTAACAGCAATTTCTATTATTTTCTCCATGCCCCCTTCTTCCCGCTGTGGACTATAGTTTGGGGTAAAAGATACTCTGGTTGTACATTGGCAGCCAAAATCCTGGGAGAACAGCATGAATTATTACCAAACTCATTAGTAAACTAAGAATCTTATCTTTGGATATTTAGAATAAAACTAATAATTTCAGCAGACTGCTTAACAGGGGTTACATTTTTATATTTTTAAAAATTTTTATTACAGTTCACATTCATTCTTATTCTGTATTAATTTCAGATGTATGGCATAGTGGTTTAAAAAAATCATGTACTTTATAGAGTGGTCCTCCCAATGTTCCAAGTACCCACTTGGCCCCACACATAGTTATTATGGTACTATTGACGATATTCCCTATGCTGTAATTTACATCTCTGTGACTATTCTGTAACTACCAGGGATTGCATCTTTTAAGTGAGGTATAATGGAATTACTAGTAATATTCCTCCAGACATTCCCTCTTAATCCCAAACTACCATGGAGATATATATATATAATAGAAATTCCCTCCTTTTCCTATATTTTTGCATTCACCCCCTTCATTTCTTCTTGAACTTGGGTATGTGTTTGTAAACATGGCCTCATTTTATTTCAAGTGAAAATGTCAAATTAATTATCATATTGATCTTACCATGCAACCAAAGTTTTGCTACCTGGCTACCAGAGCATTAGGTGAAATGCTTTCAAGATTCAAACATTTCTGATCTTAAGGAAGCTATTCATAAAATAAACATTCCTATCTTGTGTTAAAACGTACCATTATCTTGTGATTACAAAAGAAGGTTAGGTGTTAACACTAAAACTGTATTTCACTGAGGCCACAGTGGTTTTGACAAAGGAAGCACAGGCTAACCTCGGACACGCACTGGAAGTGGTGTTGGGGCTACTGACCTACTGAAAAGTTTTTCCCTTCATGCATACACTGTCTCATCTCCCTGCTCCTCTGCAAGATAAGTGAGCAGTGGGGCTTCATCAAAGAAATGTCAGTATCTGCCTCTTTGGAGATGTTTTTACTTTTCAGAAAAGTATGAGAAAGGCAAGCATAGGGAGATCACCTCAAATCACACATTTGTGATACCAGTAAGAACCCAGAGAGTAAGCCCAAATCTCTGCATGATGACCTGTCAATCATTCAATCATTTATCTCTCTAATATTTATAGGGAGCCTCGTGAGTCAGGCACTGTGTTTACCAAGCCTCTAAACGGATTCAGAGTGAATCCTCTTGCTTTGACCACTCGGAATAAAAAGGGTCTCACCAGGCCGGTGTGGCTCAGTTGGTTGGGCGTTGTCCCATGCACCAAGAGGTTGCTGGTTCGATTCTGGGTCAGGGCACATGCCTGGGTTTTGAGCTCAATCCCCAATGTACAGGAGGCAGCCAATGAATGTTTCTCTCATCAATGTTTCTCTCTCTCTCTCCCTCTCCCTTCCTCTCTCTAAAAAATCAGTAAATATATGTTTTTTTCAAAATGAAAAGGTTCTTAGTCAGCACCCCCAGAATGGTTGCCAAATATCAACAACTGTACGACAGAACAGGATTCTGGTTGTATTCAGATATCACGTCCTTGGGTCAGTCTTGTTACTGCAGACAGTGAAGCTGAGGATTGGACCACATGCTTCCTTCCATTTGAGCGGCATTCATTCCTCAAAAGAGCAAGGTCCAGCAGTCGTAGTACCTGGAAGAAAGGCCCGTGTGACGGCTCACCTGGGCTTGCGGAGCCTCTTTGACAGCGCTGTCCCGCGTCGCATACATTGGGTTTTCAAAGACTATGGGCTGCTTCCCCATCTCCATGGTGAAGTGGTCACTCTGGTAAAGGAAAAAAGGTTGTGCCATACTGACCTGATTCACACATACAGGAAGGTGTTCTCCTCATGCCTAGAGGCATGCTAGGTGCTATGTCAAATTTTCCCCCAAATGGCAAAAATACGTAAATAAATAACCCCCAGCAGAGATAGAAGACCTGCACCCAGCAAACCACTATGTAAAGCAGCAATTTTCAACCTGTTTCACCTCATTGCACACAAAAACGAATTACTAAAATTCTGCAGCACACCAAAAAAGAGATATTTTTGCTGATCTGACCAAAAAAATAGATATAATTTTGATTCATTCACATCAAATGGCTATTGTTGTGTTGGCTGTTGTCATTTTTTTTTTATTTGACCAACTAAGGGAAAAGAGGTCAGTGCCCCTGACTAAATTATTAAGCATGGCATGTTTCAAAAATTCTTGTGGCACACGGGATGAAAATTGCTGATGTAAAGTAACATAATGGACTAACCAGTCAGCTCAAGAAAATGGAAACACTCTTCCTATGTCTAGGCACCTTAATACCTGGGGGTTGGGTTTGAACAACAGAGAAAAGGGTGGGTGGTGGAAAAAGAGCAAAGTAGAGAAGAGGGAGGAGGAAAGAAGAGATAATTGTGTGCTTTTAGGCAGGGCAAAAATGAAAGCTTGGGGGAAAGGCAGAATGCTGAAATTGCTTTCCCTATACTGATTAACCTGTACTAGCCCACTCATGAAATATCTATTTGGTCCTCACAGGAGGCATTTTACAGATGGAGGCAGGTATTACTGTACCCATTGTACAGAGAGGTCAAGCTCCATGCCTATTAATTTAGAAGGCAGCAGAGTTATTGCTACCAATCGCTGACTCTAAAATTACTGTTTATTCCATCACTATACATTGGTGGGAAAATAAACAACACCAGGGAACATGTAGTTCCTTATTCCTTCCTTTCAAAATACAAAGATCATCAAATAAGAAGAGAATATCATACTCTCTTTCCCCTCCTCTCCCAAAAATCTGTTTAGGATTCTAATTAAACTTAATTAAGACTGCTTAGGATTCCAATTCAACAGAGTGGCACAGAGCAAAAAAAGTTTCAACTTTACCATTTTTCGGCACATTTCTGTCTGCAACAAACCTAATGTTTCCTAGCTTGTATGTATAGTGAAGAGTTTCTTCTGAGAGGCATACAATTTTGTTTTCTTTCTAGCTTAATTTTATTCTTTTCTTTTTTTTAAAAAAAAAAGTGCTTCTTTTGTAAAACAGTAAAAATGAGAACCTTCACATAGTCATTTTGAAACCACACTCACCATCACCATTGCTCTGTCAATAGCAGACTCAGGGCCAAAACCAGACACTCCAATATCCATGTTAACATCGGCCCCTGATCTGAAGGTCACCCCATTCCCAGTTTCAGAGGATTTGACCAGACTGCTTAAGCTGAGAAAAGAAGCCATCGAAACAGTTATTGTTTTTTTTAACAGCCTTTTGCAAGAGTACCCTTTCCTCCATATTGCTAAGTCTTACTAAAAGGAAGTAAGTGTCCGGTTCCCACTCTAGTGCATCCCCTGGGCCCCCTGGAAGTGGCAATTTTGAGATCTAACAGAGGGCCAGCCTCGCCCTCACACAGCCGACTGCTCTCCACCTAACCTGAATGCCCACCAGCAGGCACAACCGCGTGGACTAGAAAATGTGATTTGCCTTCAGGTTTGTTTGAAGCACTTGATAAGAAGTTGTGATGTGAAGTGACTGCTTTCAGTTCCCTCCCTTTGGTTCCTGCAGAACAGGTGAGCTATGTATTGTGCTTTTTTAACTTTATAAAAACAACACACAACCAAGTTCGTTGTTTTCGCGTGGTCCCATCACACAGGCTTCTAAAATAAATGCTCCACATAATGGAACTGACCTTGGCAGCTTGGGCAGAGAGGGCAGAAGGGAGCCAGTCTTCCTGTAGTGGAAAAATCCTAACGCTGCCAGAGCTCCAATGATGATGATCAGGATGACTGTCAACAGCACGGCCATTGCTGCCATCGAGGAGGGGAGAAGAAGCGAACACGTTAACATGGAAAGGAGAAGAGCCAGTCTTAGCTGCAGAAGCTGGGGAGTAGCACCATCCATTCCTCAAAGACTGGGTCACACAGAATATAAATAGCACTCAATTTAGGCACTGGGAAGTATTTCCAGATAGCTCATATTCTTCAAACTTACTTGTTCCTGGAGAAATGCCTTTCGAAAGCCCTATTTCACAGTAATTTCCCATGTAGCCAGTGGGACACCTGAAAGGAAAAGAAGAATTGTTCACAAGATGTTGCCTTCTTAGGCGTCTACTGCAATTTTTTAAGCACATCTTGAGGTAGAGAGAAGTTTGGCTGAGTAAATTATATGTTGAACAATATATCCCGCATGACTTCCATTTATTCTGCCAAGAGTGGAAGAGCAGAATGAATAGTAATCTGACTTTGGAAATTCACTTTCAATGAAATAGCTGTGGCATCTACAAGGTCAATCTCATCAAATAAACCTATTGGTGTCTTCTCTAATCCATCAGCCTTTTCCTTAAGGAGTAAAAATGGAAACCATTTTGTGTCCTTTCCTTTGATGTGATTTCATTACTTTTAAAGACCTCCATTTATCTTGTTCTGTGTTAGAGCTTTCTCAACAATTCTCTCCTTCCCGAGTCTTGAACTCAGTCTCTGCTCCTCATGTATGCCTGGTCTTAAAGCAGCTCTGCTGAGCAGCCCCTCTCCCATAATCCAGTTGTAACTGACAAGACCAGATGAGTAGGAAAATGTGGTAGTTGTCACTTCTCTAACTCCTTTCTCCCCACATGGGTGGCCCACAATGCTGTGGCACCTCCTGGGAGCTTGTTAGAAATGTGGAATCCCTGTGAATAAGATGGATGGGGCATTTGGTCCAGACTCCAGGTGGTCCTTAGGAGCCGTACAGTTTGAGAAGCACTGCCTTAGTTCTCTGTGGATTCCCCAAGGGAGGGCAAGCTGGTTAAGATGGGATAATTAGTGAACTGGCAAGGTTCCTATCCTTGTTTTCTTTAAGGTCTAGAATTACCCCAAAAGCAAAACCCATAGCTCAGCCCTCAACATTCAGACTTACTTGCATTTGGGGATGTCATTCTCATCAAAATAGCAATTTCCTCCGTGCATACACCTGCATGGGGGCGGCATGGTGATAGGATTGTCCACAGCTGCAGAAAGGGAAAGCCATGCACGTGTTAGTGGGCCGTACTCAGCAAAGCACCCACACCAGGCAATCCTGCTTCCAGCCTAGGATGGGGGTGGGGTGGTTGGGGGCAGGGCGTCTAATTACTCTCCCTATCAAAACCTTCCCTTCCCCTTCAGTCAGATGAATTTCCTTATCAATAATAAGGTCTTGGAGAGTAACATACATTTGGTGGGAAAAGGAGGCAATTTATATAATTTCACTCAAAAACAATTAAACCCCAGCACATACATTAATAGTTCAAAGGAACTATGTAATAAAAAAAAAAGTCTCTTAGGAATTCCCTTCTCATTTGAATTGTTCATAATTCTCTTCTGTGAACCCCATTAAGATCAAGAGTTCAATTACACCTCCAAACTTCAACTAAAGGCTCCAAAGTATCAGCAAGTCATTAACCAATAAACAGACATAAAGATGCTTGACAGACAGCTGGTTAGAGACCTCATTTTTTAAGTCTTCCAAAACTGCCCTTGCTCTGGGTCCCTGCACCTAAGTACTCCCTGCATGTGCCTGATGGGTCATTGGTGTGTCCATGTATAATACTTAGAAGATACTCAATAAGTACTGTGTGTTTATTCAAATACCCTTCTGGCACAGTTCCTCAATTTGAGTCTCTACTCAAAGGACTCCTTATCAGAGAGGCCTTCTGGAACTCTCTATCCCATTCCTACCCCACCCTCACCCCTCTTACCCTGCTTTAATTTTCTCCTTTCACCACCGGACATCATATATTTATGGGGTTCTCTATTTATTGTCCTGTTAGGATATAAGCTTAACAAGAGCAGGGAATGTGTCTGTTTTGTTCACTATCTCCAACCCTTAGAACAATGCTTAGCACATAGTAGGCACTCAGTAAATATTTATCAAATAGATTGATTAATATACCAAACCAAGACCACATACAAATGACTGCCATTATTAATGTGCTACCTTTGGTTCAAGTTCTTTTAAATGAGAATTTTAATATAATCCACTTGGCAATTACATGTAAATGAGCAAAGTAGTAGATGAAGTGACAACCTAGACATGGCTCCTTCAATGTGAGATTGTAATTAATGTCAGAACACCCATCTACAGCATAGAATAAGTCTCAAAATATTTCAAAATAGTGTAGTCTTGCCAGTATTTCCCCAGTAGCACTGGGATAGGGGAAGGGAGGCAGAGGGAAGCAGTTTCTTTACCCTGAGTTCATTCTGTAAACCTGCCAACATTTCAGCCTGGTTGGAAAGAGTCCCAAGGTAGTGCCTTAATCCTCTTCATCCCCCATTGTCTAAAACTGGGGGATGTGAGCCATCGAATGGGCCACTAGTGAACAACAGCAGTATGATTTTTTTTAAAGAACTTATCAAGTACTGGATACTAGTTATAGACACTAGTTATTCCCCATCGCTTATTAGCTCCTTAACTTAAGAATCACTGAAAAAATGTCTTGCCATGCATAGATTATCCATAGCATTTCCTACTCTGGCCTCCATCTCCCAAAAGCACAGGTATATTTTATAATGTGGTCCTTTGTGATTGTCAAAACTTTGAAATGAGCAAGTGAGGAAAACAGCCCTCCCCTCTATAAGCCCCCAGCCCCCACTTCAGGAACCTGGTCCTCCACCTAAAGGAACCCAGGTAAGGCTGAATGGATTCAGGGGTGTAGTCATCCAGGGTCGGGTGGGAAGGGAAAGAAGGCCATATAGAAAATTCCATTTTCAAAATGTCTTTGCAAAACAACACAATTATAGATGTATGGACACTGAACCTATCTCTGAAGTTCTTAGCAAATAATTCTCAGAAATCATCGGGACACAGTTCCTCCATCTCTTGTCCCTCCTCCTAGCCATCACCGCTCCAATGTGCAATGGACCTAGTACACAGGATTCTTCAGGCTCCTGAAGGAGGTGAAGTATGGATAGGGAATCTCCTAAAGAAGGCAGACAGCTCTCCCAGGCCCCTGAGGCTGTCCAGGCAGTGCCCCTACCTGCATCACACTCAGTCATGCTCCCCTCCAAAAAGGAGGCGCCCTGGGGACAGGCACAGCTGTATCCTGCGGGTCTCAGGAGGCAGAGATGGCTGCAGACATTTTTACAGCGGTTGGGCACTGAAAAGCAGATGAGAACCACGGTTAGGATCAAAGGAGGAAATGATTAACCCAACCAGGGATATGCCCATGGACCGAGTTGTGGCCCTCACAGTTGACATCCCAACACCTCTAGGCCATGTGCCACCTGGCCATTCACCCTCATTTACACTGCCAGCCCCTGGCCACCCCACCAAAGTGACACAGTCCCTCCCTGTGCCCTCCACCCTACTTCTGCACCACTCCCATTTTCTGTTGGCATCACTATCTCCTCTTTGCCCTGGCATGTTTGACAGAGAGGTGCCTGATCACTCGAAAACTAATCAGTGCTAAGCAATTTGAGATAGTTCAAAACACCGCTGAGACTCCATTAACACAGCAGCAAGATTTATCATTATCCCCATTTGAATAGGTCAGAATGCGTGGACCATCCAAAGCATATACTAGATGTGACTTCCACCCTCGCCCTCCAAGGAGAACATCCCTCTGGGCTTCAGTTCCCTTATTTGTAAGACGAGGGGATTTTGAGCCATGATTAACAGAATCAGATGGGAGCTATTCACAAGGATGGTTGCCCAGTCACAGAAATTTATATTTACATTGTTCTGGGATAGGGCTCCATTACCACTGTTACAAAGTCTCTCGTATAATTACAGAGCCATCTAAATTCTATCCTAGCATATATTAAGATTTATCAAAGGATTGGATGATCTCTAAATTCCTTCTCACACTGACATTCTGTGATCCTGATTCTCGGTCACCTAAAATGTAACTATAGACAAGGCATGGCGATAAATAAAATAAAAAGGCACATTCCAAAAGCCTAATTCAGAACCTATCCCATTACCATGTCTTCAGCTCTCGAGAGCAGAGCTTTCAAACTTTAATGTCATGCAAAACGCCTGGGGAATCTGACTCTAAAGGGCTGGGCATGGCCTGAGAACCTGCATTTCTAACCAGCTCCCACAGGCTACCCACGCCACTGGCCCATGGCCCACACTGTGAGCAGGGCCTGGAGCAGGGATTCTCAAAATGGGGTCCTCCAACCAGCGACTTTAGCGTCAGTTGGGTACTTGCTAGAAAGGCAAACTTCTCAGGCCACCTCCGGCATGTTAAATCAGAATTCCTGTGGGTGAGGCACAGCAATGTGTTCAACACGCTTTCTAGATGATCCTGACGCAGGCTAAACGAGGAGAACTATGGGTCCAGAGCAAATGTAACCTGGCACAGCTAGAGCTGGGCCTCTGGCTTACACAGCAGCACGCGGCACTTTCCAAAGCGGCCAGAGTCTGAGCTGACTGATGCTTTTCCTTCAGGGAGTCTCCAGATTCTCCTCTGCCTGACTCCTGGGCAGCCTTTTCCACAGGGGCCAGAGGCTCACCAGGTAACTGCTCTGCCTTTAGAACCGTCCAGTGTGAGAGCTGCAGGAGCGCTTAGGACAGGAGAGCTGAGGTGCTTTGGAAAAGGGCTGGAGAACCAGCGATCACTATCAGCCACACAGGCAGTGAAGCCTCAGAAAGGGCATGTACTACCAGTGTCATCTCCTGGAAGGTTTATCTCTGAGCTCCAATTTGTTAAGTCTGATTCGGGGTCTCAGAGGATTAGTGAACTTAGGGGGACCTCAGGCTCCACCTTTGTTTCGCATACAGGGATGGGAAGGGAAGCAACTTATCGAAGGTCCCCCCCATGACAGAATTCAACCTGGATCGAGGTATACTGATCACAGCTTGACCGGAAAGATGTTGAGCTCTGGGTTCAATGCAATTGAATTTTAAAATCACTTCTAAGTTTAAAAACGTATCTGTTGGTTGTGCAACTTGGGCATATGAGTTACTGAATCTCTCCTATCCACAGTTTCCTTATGTGACACGAGAATCTGACATTTAGAATTTAAGAGTCTATGTCCTTTCCTCACTTCAAAAATGTCCCTTCCATTTCACCTTACAATGAATTAGAACACAGGTCACCTGATGAAGTGGGAACCAGAACTAATAGGAAAAAGGGGGAGGGATGGAAGTGCACCTGCCGGACAATCTCAGGCTAAGGCTCACACAGCCCAGGGTAAGACTAGCCTAGTTGCAAGGAATGGGTCAAACTGATGATGTCCAGGAAACCCACACTGTGACTTGTTAACGCAACTCATAGCTAGCAGGGGTCTGATGCCTGCTGGATGCTGTGGCCTGGATATACATACCCATAACTCCAAACGGCGAGGACTGAAATATTGTTACTTCATATCTGCTGGTGGCATAAATAATTTCATCTAACCTCCAATAAAAACCACACACACACACACACACACACACACACACGCCTTTCATGCACCAGGAGATCAACCTCTTATAATCCACGACCATTTTCCAACACTATAGCCATTAATTTGAAAGAATGAGGAACCTCGTATTCCGAGGTTAGTGGTTACCTGACCGATTGTATCTATGTTGATGAAGGACTCGAACTTGAGTGAGCCAAGGGCTCACAGTCATCATTTTCTCTTTCTTGTCTTGCCCAAATTTATCTTGTGTCCATACTTCTCCCTTATCCTTCGATACCCAGTATAACTGGCCTTCAAAGATGTCAAGACTGTAAGGGTCCACTGCTGCTTGCCCACAGGGAGAAAGAAAAGCAGGTTACTGAAAAGAGAACCTAACCCCACCTCTGCGTCAGCCTTCCTTCTGCGTGAATTCATCACTAATGCAATGCCTGACAATCCAGAACAGTCAAGCAGACTTTCTGTGCACAAAACCGCAGAAGTATGCTCTCCTGAGAGATCAAGATAACGAAAATTAAACTAGATGAGTGCCCACTGGTTAATCCCCATGGTAGGGGACTTGCTCACTTTCAAGTTGCTGACTTTATTTTACTTTTGGAAAACAATTTGTATGGCAGTGAATTTTTTTCCCTTGAAAACAAGACGCGGCTTATCAGGAAAACCTGGTACGTGCTGGATTCCTGCAGTTCGACAATCTGGATAAGAAAAAATATGTTTGTCTCCTTCTAGGTGTTTGCAGTTGTGCAAAATGAACAATCCAGCACGATAAGAACAAATGTGTCTAAAAGTGGTTAGACATGGGTTAGCCCGGTCCATAGGACCACCTCCTCTCTCAAGGTAACTCAACTGGAACCTCAATCATTTTAATATCTGCTGCTGAGAGCATTTTTAAAAATTATGTAAAAAGAACAAAAAGAACTTAATTACAGCATTGCTAAGGAGTTCATTTGCATTTAAATCAGCAGCTGAGAGCTGGGGAAAGTGATATTTAAGAATTAACATAAACCACTTCTTAAAATTGGAGTTCCTTTCTGAGAAAATAGGCAAAGAGATTGGAAAGATATTAATTGATTATTGAACATTAAATTCGAACTAATTTCTAACCTGCACTGGCAACAATTCTCCTATCAGTCCCATCATATTTTATGGTTTCAATCGTTTTTTCCTTGAAGTCGCTCCAGTAGATTCGGTCATTGTTCAAATAATCAATAGAAAGACCAGTCGGCCAACCGAGGTCCTCGCGGACCAGGATGCTCCGATGCTGCCCATCCATCCAGGCTGACTCGATTTTTGGTTCCTTGCCCCAGTCCGTCCAGTACATAAGCCTGTAACAGAAAGTCTCCTTGTTGTAGCATTTCATCTAGTGAGGCTCCTCCCCTGAAGTGGAGCATGGACTTCCCACAGGAAAGCCAGCTGTTTTTCTTAGAGCCCTAGTGCTAAGTCATGCTGTTTTTACACTTTACTTGAGAAGAGAGAGAGAAAGGGGGCAGCCAGGGCACCTGTGATCTCCCCTTCCTGAAAACTGCATCTTCTCAAGAGAGACTGCGCAGCCCTGCCCAATGATATACACCCAGACCCTGTAAAATATATACATCATTTAAAAAGCTGTTCCTTCTTCAAAAAATATTGAGTGAATGCCTCTGTGCGAGAGGCACTCTTCTGTGTGTGGGATGTCTCCGAGATCCAACAAGGATTCCTACCCACAGGAAGCTTACCATCGAACTCTTTTAAAAGGCATTAATTATTTTGCATCCAATTAAGGCTTAATTATGAAAGAATTGAGTAGACCAGGGATTGTGCCACTTCAAATCCCTAGAAAGGATCAGGCAGGTAAGATAAATGCATGGAGCAGAGTAGTTATACACATGAAGTGAAGGGCAGACAAGGTCTTGTCTAAAAATTCCAGGCAACACTACCTCAAGGAAGACATACCTACCTAGTGTTAACACTTCTGATTTTTCAAGTACCAAATACAGATTTTTAAAACTTTAAAAATGTGAGCAACTCAGTAAGTCAAATATGCTTATGGGCCATATTAGCCTACCAGCCACCACTTTGCAGTCTCTAGTCTAAACCAATCATCAGGTATAGATCCATCCTTAAATTCTTTTGAGGAATGTGTGGAATTTAGATTAACTGGGGTCTGGAAAATATGTGGCCAGAGGCCTTCCCCTTACACAGCATAGATGTGAAACCTGGTTGGTCCTAAATGATCTTTAGAGCATATTATAATTCCTGAAAATAGTCATAGATGTCACTCCAAAAAAGTCAAAAGACAATTTTAGTGCAATTAGGAAAAAATAATCAAATACATGTAAATTTTTTTTTTTGAGAGTCCAAGTAGAAAATATCTAGAACATTAAATGCTCCTTCAAGTACTTACCCTAGTTTGGGATTCACAACCACGGCAGCTGGTTGATCTAGTTGGGTGGTAATGAGCCACTTTCTGTACCTCCCGTCAAGTTTAGCCACCTCAATCCGTTGACTCCTGGCATCCGACCAGTAAATATGCCTGAATTTAGAGGGACAGTGTTAAACAAGCAACAATTCTAGACTGATCACTTCTAGGAGTTCTGAGGATGAGAACATTTATTTTGGAAATCCCGGCTGGCATGACAGCAACTCAGTTTCTAGTGACCTGGGCATGGTCTCCCCCACTAGGGATTGCCAAGGGGACATCTGTGGAAGGTTACAAGTGGAGAAGAGAGGGAAAGGGGGAACTCCTGCTTGATCAGTCAAAGCAGCTGAATCAGCCAGGATCAAATGATGATGGACTCACATCTGGCATTCTTATGAGACATGTACTTCCAGGTAGAAGCTTTAAGCAATTTTTGGACAGCCCTTTCATTCTCATTGTCCATGAGTCGGCTTCCTCCTCAGCCAAGAACCCCATTGGAATCAGTAGGAATCTGGCATCATTTCCAAGGATGAGTGGAAATAGCCTTTCCAAATAACAAACTCAGCTAGGCCATCCTGCCCCTCTTCCATCCTTAAACTTGTGGCCATCCTGACCTTCTTCCATCCTTAACACTGCGACCATCCTGCCCTTCTTCCATGTCTAAGACTGAAGCCATCCTGCCCTTTTTCCATCCCTAAGACTGCAGGTCTCAGTCCCTCCCAGGCAGAAAGATTTCCATCTGTTTCTTAATTCACTCATTCATTAAGGCTGAGAAAGAGGTAAAACTTCAAACAGGAAAACAGATCTGGTATTGCCTGCTCGGTTTTGCGGAGGAAGTGTTGAAGTCAAGAGTTTCAAGTTCCTAATTCGCTGAGGCCTAGATTCATGGCAGAACATGCTAGAATAAGTCTCTCCTGTTAGCCTGCAGGCACAGTGGGGACCTCATTAACTTCAGAGATGTTCAAATCTTCCAGGAACACCAGACAAGTTGTTTAAAGGTAAAAATTATTCCGTATGACAAGTGACTCTCCATTCTCCCCGAGAGGCAGCAAGCCTAAGCCTTCCCTTGCAAACATTTTCCCACTGTTAGTTCACTTTCAAGGACAAGGGGATTCTATAAATGCCTGAGCTCTGGTTCTAATGTTACCGCTTGCCACCAATGTCACTCCAGTGCAAGGCTCTTCCATGAAGAAGGAGCTTACTGACTTTTCCACATCAGTTTGCATCTCATGCATCTACCTTATGATAAACCATCCAAAATGTGTGGCTCTGCTCCCTGGGGTTCTAGAAAATCTAAGAAGACAATGGATCCAATATAGCTATTAACAAACAACCCAAAGATTACAGCAAAGTCAAATTTCCAATCTGTTTAGACAACACAGTCTGCCCAAAACACAAGGTGTGGGTTTTTCCTCCCTGAAATAATTACCATGGAGAAAAATGTTTCATCACAACTGCTTTGCTGGGATAATTGTGAGTATGTCCCATTTCTTCACAAAATCAATAGTTCTGCCATACTACAAGACACTTTTGGGATCCAGAACACTGTTGGCAAGAATGTTCTCCTAGATATAAATATAGAGTCTTCACCTTTGTTCTTTTCCAGACTCTTTCATGGCACATCCTATATAATAAAAGCCTAATATGCTAAGTGTCCAACCATTCGACCAGTCGCTATGACACACACTGACAACCAGGGGGCAGATGCTCCAATGATAGGTTAGCTTGCTGCTGGGGTCCTGCCAATTGGGACTGGGCGAGAAGGGCTAGACATGCCCCGGAGCCCTCCCAAAATCCCTCCCAGCCCCGATCATGCACCAGTGGGGTCTCTCTGCCTGGCCTGCACCCTCTCACAATCCGGGGCTCTCAAAATCCCTCCCCAGCTCCGATCATGCACCAGTGGGGTCTCTCTGCCTGGCCTGCACCCTCTCACAATCCGGGACCCATCACAGATGTCAGAGAGCCAGTTTCTGCCCAAACCCCACAGACCAGGCCGAGGGACCCCCTGCCCAAACCCTGCATACCAGGCCAAGGGACCCCACAGGTTCATGAATCTGTGCACCAGGTCTCTAGTATAAAGTAAATGATAATATTTATAGGACAGATTCACGAATCCGTGCACCAGGCCTCTAGTATAAAGTAAATGATAATATTTATAGGACACATTGGTGTAAGCAGGGGTGGCTGCTGGGGCTAGAACAAGCCCAGGCCTTCTCCAGCTGCACCAGTGGCTGAGTGTACCCATATCCAGGTCCAGCTTAACTCATGTGCCCAGGAGAACAGGAAGGAGCTCTGACCAGGTAAATAGAATGGGCAATAGGGGAATATACACTAAACTTACCTTCCAACCCAGTCCACTGCTAAGCCATCTGGCTGCATTATGTATTTCAGGCCCAGGTCAATTACTTGCACATGGTTGTTACTGCCAGATTCAAAGTTGGGGATGTAGGCACGTTTGATAGCACCAAAATTAGAGCCATGCCCTAGCACAGTGTAATATATGACACCTGCAGAGGCAAGACACACACGTCAGTTTCATGTTAAGAACATCAGTTAAGAGAGGACCTGGGGTCTAATTAGATGAAGTACTGTTCATTTATTGACATCGATACCTCCTCATTGTTCCTATATTAGTAATACACCCATATGATCAAACCTCGAAACCTCTCCTACTTGAATAGCTATTAGCTACACATGCTTCAATTGGTAATACTGATACAGACTTAATTGTTTTTATTTAAAGGTAATTCATTAAAACATATTTCAGCCAAGAACCTATTTACTCTCATTAGGATCAAGTTCTAGTTTCCAAAATAGAACATATAGATAAACCAGGGGCAGGCTGTTGAGAGTTTGAAATCATACAAAGTAACAGTGACAATCAAGGAGCCATGCAGATGTGAAGTCTTATTTTATGTACAGACTAAAAGACAGTAGGCAGCAGACATTTTGAAAAGCATAGGACAATTGTGACTTTTAAGGCATATACTTTCCTAGGTATATACTAGTCTTAGAAAGCTTATTGTATTGCATAACTGTGTGAAAACATAATAACAAATCATACATTGTCCAGTTATTGATAGTTTGCAAAGCATCTTCGTATCTATGATTTCATTTGATCTTCAACATAACTCTCAGAGGCAGGCAGGCAGAATGAGATTTCTGCTCTTACTTTACAAATAAGAAATGGAGATCCAGCCCTAACCAGTTTGGCTCAGTAGATAGAGCGTCAGCCTGTGGACTGAAGGGTCCCAGGTTCGATTCCGGTCAAGGGCATGTACCCTGGTTGCGGGCACATCCCCAGTGGGGGGTGTGCAGGAGGCAGCGGATCGATGTTTCTTTCTCATTGATGTTTCTAACTCTCTATCCCTCTCCCCTCCTCTCTAAAAAATCATTAAAATATATTTAAAAAATATATAACAGTTATAAAAAAGAAAGAAAGAAAGAAAGGAAGGAAGGGGAACTTCAGTCACCCGCCCGCCAGAAAACAGCTCTCAGCCCCTCACCCAGACTGGCCAGGCACCCAAGTTGGGACCCCGACCCTGAAGGGTGTGTGACCAGCTGCAAACAGCCATCATCCCCTCACCCAGGCTGGCCAGGCACCCCAGTGGGGACCCTCACTCTGATCCAGGACACCCTTCAGGGCAAAG
>NW_006293001.1:8571473-8575022 GCF_000327345.1 Myotis davidii
CTATTTTAATGGTGATCCTGAGTTGCAGTATCTAAAATTTTTTATTTTATATACTTGCCTAATGTCAATCAAATTTAATTTAAGTAACTTATGGAAGTTTATTTTATAAATTGCCTATCTTGACACTATTATGTTTTATATGAATATTCTAATTTATTTCAGTCATCTCCTTAAAAGATTGAAACACTTTTTAAATTTGCTGCTTAATTACCAGACCAACTGTTCATATGCTTTTGCCCTAATTTTCATTCAGTATCAAAAATGTTTATAGGGTAAAACACTTAAGTATGATAGTCAAATGTATGCAATAAAAGCCCAACTTGTATGAAGAAATTAAACAGTCATTTTACCTTTAATTTTCAAAGTAAAATGCCACTTTTTAAAATCAAATTCCTTAAACCTTAGTACAAACTTTAAACCCAAATCCGTAAGATCATGAAATCCTATACCCCTTAAATGGGATATGCTGATTTCAATCAGACCCCTGGAAATTTGGACTATAATATTTCTAACCTAACAATCTTTCTCTTTTGTACATTTCTATCTAGTACTTGTTACTGCTTTTTGTAAGACTGATTCTCAGATAACTAAAATGCAGAAGTAATGATTGAAATTTTGAATGTGCCAGGTTTTCTGGCACATTCTTTCTGTCTGTGATCACTAGTCCATGAACAATAAAATAGGGATATGTCAACAAGGTGTCTTTGATGTTCCTCAATTGAATGTGAATTTGTTTGCGATCCATCTTGAATTACAGGGCCTCAAACATTGATCTCAGTGGAGTGGAAGTTGGAGAGCTTCATTAATTTCCTTATATTATTGACCATCCTATAAGAATGCTTTTATTGCCCTAACCGGTTTGGCTCAGTGGATAGAGCGTCGGCCTGTGGACTCAAGGGTCCCAGGTTCGATTCCGGTCAAGGGCATGTACCTTGGTTGCAGGCACAGACGCAGTAGGGAGTGTGCAGGAGGCAGCCGATTGATGTTTCTCTTTCATCTATGTTTCTAACGCTATACCTCTCCCCTCCTCTCTGTAAAAAATCAATAAAATATATATTTTTTAAAAAGAATGCTTTTATTGTTTGAATCTTCTGGAAGGTGACATCTTTCCTACCTTTTGAAGTTTTTATCAAGGTGGACAGGAGCCTAAGTCCAGAATAAAAAGTAACACCTGACCCTTGTTTGAATCCCTAATTATTTGTTGGGAAATTGTAATTTTTGTTTTAATCTAGCAAGGGAGGAAAGAGGAGAAGAGACAGGATGGGTGTTGGAAGGTAAGTCACTGATGAATTAAAAATAAGACTTTAAGTCTAAAATTTATTTTCTGGTATATTGTACTCATCAGCATTTATTTCTCTGAGCGTCAATCAATCCTGACATGAACCCATCATACCATCAGCTTCACACCGATTTCCATGGATGCCACTGAAGAACCTGAAGCCTTCGGCACAGTAACACTCATAACTTCCTTTAGTGTTTTGGCAGTGCTGTGGACACGTCGCAAATTGCTCACACTCGTTGATGTCTGTAGGAAAAATAAAACCAAATATGCAACATCTGCTCCCATCCATTCTTTAGAAACCCTGCTTCTTTTAAAAATCCATATTCACAAACAATGAGGACTGAAAAGACTGCAGATGAAAACAACAAGCAGATACCAACGTTTGTAGAGCACTTTCCATATTTCTCCTATTTAATCATCCAGAAAGACTCTATGAGGTATGGATTGTTATTAAACCCAAAGTCTCAAAGCTGGTAAGCACAGGTTTTAAACTGAAGCAGAAAAAACGTTTCCCTTTGGGGAAGGAGAAGTTGTCATCACCACTTCCCCTTCTGCCAACTAACTTCAGAAATGGGAGTAATTGATTTGGTTTTTCAATTGAGTTCTTAAGCTTCAGCTTCCAAAATAACTCTTCCAGTCATCTGAGTATGGCACTTCATGTGTTAGAAACAGTAAATTCAAATAATAAAAGAAACTTAAAATCATACTCATAACTTAATAGCTTGAAGAGTTATCTTCTGACGATACCTTTAAACTCATTCATGTCTGACCTAAGTAGGTGTGTAATATATATGTTGTTCGATTTAAGATAAAAAATTAAGACGTGTGCTTGTTAAAATAATTTGATCTCACATAGTGATACGATAAACAGCCATCATCACTGACGCATTCATAAATCATATCAATTTCACAGATATTACTGAGGATGAGCTATCTGCCTAGCGCCCTGCTAGGCACTAAGATAGTATAGAAAAAAGCACTTGGATCCTGAATTTTTGTGTGTTTTCTCACAACCCAAAAATTTAATGAGGAAAATATATCTTGATATTTGTCATCTATGGCTATATATATTTAATTACTTTATAACATATAACCAGATTGAGAAGGGATCACCACACCTAACAGTAAAATTACTGGTGCACCTGAGTACTTTAATGAGCTAGAACAATGAGTTTAGTCCCATTCAGGGAATTAAATGGTGGTTTAATAATAGAGAATGAGTGAAGAACATAAAAAGGATAAGGTTCTCCTAATAGGAATTGGAGGAAATATATTCTACCATCACAGGAGTTTCTGTCTGAAATACTGGCTTTGAACCCAGGTCTACAGGAGCAGATAAATCCTCCTTCACTTAATTGGGTACAATTTTGTTCACATAGATTTTCAGCACATGATCTTTCTTTTCCTTTATCTGAAAAACAAAATCACAATATTACAAATGGAAGGTATAAACCAGACCAATCACAACTATTCATTGCTAAATAAGTGTTAGCCAGAGCACAATAAAATACATGTTAGTCATATGTATGCTAATATAACAATAAATTGGTATACATGGAGAGGAATTTTGCCATATGTATATATCAAGGATTTCAAAATCTTCATACTTTTACCCAGTTATTCCACATTAATAAATTTTTCTCTCAAGAAGAAAAAAAACATATGCACTATGATTTATGTTTAAGGATTACAAAATTATTTATAATGAGAAAATTTTGAAGGCAACTTGAATGTTCATTTAACAATAGGGAATAAATTATGGTATACTGTATTTTATCGAATCTAAGGTACCTCTAGTGCACCATTATTTTATGCAACCCTAAAATAGAAAAGATCTGGGACTTACACTACGGCATGTTATCAGTTGTAAGATGTATCCTGGTTTCAGAGATATTAACAGTGAAACTAAACATGCATTTTAGAATCAATGTTTATTATTTATGATTATCTACAAAATTGATTGTAATGTAATCATTAAAATTCATGGTTTCAAATGATACTTTTGACCTGGGAAATATCTATAGTAAAAATGGATAAAAAGATTGTAATATTATTTAGTATAAAATATTTCTTTAAAATTTTTAAATATTAAGAAATACTTTTTTGCACATGTTCACAAAAGTACAATAAATTTGGAGATTAGCTCTCTCTTAATGATATGATTCACGTGATTTTTACTTTTGATTGTTGATATATTTTCTGGATTTTATAACTTTCATAATAAAGATAATCATCTAATAGTTTATCTTTGTAGGGCCCATATGAAT
>NW_006293001.1:8575361-8576085 GCF_000327345.1 Myotis davidii
TCCTTCATCCCATCTCCCCCGTCCGCCCCCCCCCACACCCAGGCCTTCACCACACTATTGCCTGTGTCGATGGGATATGCATATATGCATATAAGTGCTCTGGTTAATATCTCTCTACCTTCTTCTCCCCCAGCCCCCCCCCCCCTCACCTTCCCTCTGAGATTCGTCAGTCTGTTCCATGCTTCCATGTCTCTGGATCTATTTTGCTCATCAGCTTATGTGGTTCATTAGATTCTATATATGAGTGAGATCATGTGATACTTGTCTTTCTTTGATTTGCTTAATTCACTTAACATAATACTCTCTGGTCCCTTCATGCTGTCTCAAGGGGTAAGAGGTCCCTCTTTTATAGAGCTGCATAGTATTCCATAGCACAAATGTACAGCATCATTTTTATCCACTCAGATAGATTTTTCACTGTCTTCTACAGTAGGCAAAGAAATGAACTTCATCATTTCTTAGAGTCCCTTAGGGTACAGTGACTATATATGTGGTTTAAATAAACTAAAATCAGGGAGTTTCAAAAAAGAAAAATAGCCACAAAATAAAGCACAATGGCTTTCAATGGAATGTTGCCCTTGGAGTTCATACTTCAAAGCTGTACCATGAAAGCCTTATAATAAAGCCAGAACCGGTTTGGCTCAGTGGATAGAGCGTCGGCCTGTGGACTCAAGGGTCCCGGGTTCGATTCCAGTCAAGGGCATGTACCTTGGTTGTGGGCACA
>NW_006293001.1:8576133-8577993 GCF_000327345.1 Myotis davidii
TATAATAAAGTCTGAACTCTTAATAACTACACATTGATAAATAAGTCTTTTCAGATTTTCTATTTCTTTTGGAATCAACTTTAGTGTTTTCTGTCTTTCCAAGAATTTGTCCATTTAATCTAAGTTGTTGAATTGGTTGACACGAAGTTTCTCACAGTATTCCCTTATTATCTTTTAAATTTCTGTAAAACAGGTACTGATGCCTCCTTTACATTGCTTAATAAATGTGACCTATTTTTATTAACATAGATACCCTGGACCCTATCACATAACCTAAGTCTCATGTGCATTATTAGACTCTGTAATCTCCTCCCAGCTCCAAAATCTGTAAGTGATTAGGGGTTCCAAGAGGTTAAAAAATTTCCAAACCAACTGCTCCCTTGCAAATCCTGCCATGTTAATACTTTTTAAATGTACATAATCAAATACTTCACTATAAACAAACGAACAAAAAAAAACTACAAACCCCACTGAGCAAGTACATGAAATAAAGGGCAAGTCAACCTCATATGGCTGGTTACCCATACCCCTTTGCTCAATATAGGAGCAAAGCTGCCAATAAGTCTCTGGGATGCCTCAGGAAAAAGTGATCAAAGCCCAAGAAGTTGAAAGCATGTGGCACTAAGGTGACTAAGACATGGGCTCCTAGAGTTTGAAGAACTCCCTCCTTTGTCCTCTAAAGAAACCAAGCTGGTTTGGCTCACTGGCTCACTGGATAGAGCATCGGCCTGTAGACTGAAGGGTCCGGGTTCCATTCCAGTCAAGCGCATGAACCTCAGTTACAGGCTCCCAACCCTGGTTGGGGTCAATGTGTCTCTCTTATATCGGTGTTTCTCTCTCTCTCCCTTTTCCTTCCACTCTCTAAAAAATATCAATGGAAAAACATCCTCAGGTAAGGATTTAAAAAAAGAAAAAGAAAAAGAAACCAAGGCCTGGAGAAGTCAGTATTTGCCTAAAAGGGCACAGCGAGTGGCAGAGGAACTAAAGGGCAGCTCTCCTAGCCTGGAGTCATGGGACTGTTCAGGTTCTGCCTCTGTCACTCTATGTGACTTCAAGCACGTTACTTAACGCTCTCTGAGCCTTATTGTAGAGAGACATAATAGCAGCGACCCAATGGGGCTAACTTGAGTGACAAATTAAATAATATACGTGAAAGCACTTCCTAAAAACTATAAAGGACTACAGAAGTGTGAATTATTAACATAACATTCCAACATTTCCATGACAATATTGAGATAGAACCATCCCTTGGTTGTTTTCATCATCTTTTTCCCACACAAACTTCTCCCTCTACTTTAAAAATAAAAATAAATGTTTCCTTCCAAGGTCCCCTGTGACATTCTCATCTTTACCAACTACCCTTAGAACAGCAGTTCTCAACCTGTGGGTTGCGACCCCTTTGGAGGTCAAAAGACCCTTTCACAGGGGTCGCCTAAGACCATCCTGCATATCAGATATTTACATTACGAGTCATAACAGTAGCAACATTATAGCTATGAATTAGCAACGAAAATAATTTTATGGTTGGGGGTCACAACATGAGGAATTGTATTTAAAGGGCCAGAAGGTTGAGAACCACTGCCTTAGAAGCTTTTCCCCTAAGTGCCAAGGACACTGCATTTGGCTTAAAATGAAAAAAAATGTGAAGACAAACAACACATGTAGCTGAGAGGCACCCAGTGAACTGGGAAGAAGTACTCTGCAGCCCTGGCCGGTTTGGCTCAGTGGATAGAGCTTCATAGCCAGAGGACTGAAGGGTCCCAGGTTCGATTCTGGTCAAGGGTATATGCCCGGGTTGCGGGCTCAATCCCTAGTAGGGGGTGTGCAGGAGGCAGCTGATTGACGACCCTCTCATCATTG
>NW_006293001.1:8578040-8608878 GCF_000327345.1 Myotis davidii
TAGTCTGCAGATAGGTAGATCGGAGTCGGGTCAAAGCCTAGCTCAACCTCTTACTGAGAGAAAGACATGGCCATTTTATTTAACCTCAAAGTTGGGCTTCTCATTTGTAAGGAGAGAGAGCTCATAGGATTGTTAAAAGAATGAAATGAGATAGCACATGTAGTGTGTAGCACTGTGTCTGGTATAGAGTAAGTGCTCAGTAACAGGCGGCTGTGGGCTTGAATGCAGCTCAGCGCACAAAGTCAATTAAAGAGAAACACGCAGCTATCATCTACTTTATGTTATTCATGCTTTCACTAGGTAAACCTGAATTGACACAACGAAATATAAAAATAAGTCTTTACTTACTGCAACCTGTTTCATCAGACTGGTCACCACAGTCGTCAACATCATCGCATGCAAGGTGCTGTGAAATGCATTGCTTGTTGCTGCACTTAAATTCATCTTCTGCACAAGGTCTCGGGGTCGGACCTACACCTGTAATTTAAGAACAAATTAAAGTCAGAACTTTTTCTTCTGTGAAACAAGAGGCTTCCCTCTGTGGCAGGGACAGTGGCCACTCACCAATAACCTCGTGCTTCCCGACATTTCCCAGTCTCCCTTGCAATTATGTTAGGACCATGTGACTAGTTTTGGTCAATAGATTCTGAGTTGGAAGTGACATGGGTCATCCTGGGCTGAAGCAACTGAAAGCTCATTTGCCCCCCACCCCCGACCCTCCATCCCTTTGGCAACCCTGAAAGCCATGTGTTTGAGGCGGCCTCTTAACAAAACATCAACTATCTGGTCTTGGCTTCACAATCAGGAGGCAAGCAGTGAGGACACTGATGTTGGAGGCAGGAGAGATGGAGACCTGGGTTATGCAATGGTAAGGCTGTCACCCTGGAAACCCTGGAAGGCAGGCCACTGCTAGCTGCACTTGTCAGTCTCAGGAAAGAGGTTGGAAAACAGAGGGTTAGTGATATACACTGCTTGCCATTACCTGAGTCTGGCAAGGCAGTATAAGAAAGAAATAAGCTCAGGGAAAATGTGGTTGATTTACAATCAGAACTGAAAGAAAGAAAAGTCCAGAAATTTGGAGTATGGGAAAAGCTGATTGCTTTTATATCCCAAACAATAAGAGCCTAAAGTTTAAAAGGCTTTGAGACACAAAGGCCCAGTAAAAGCTTGATTGGATGAAATGACTGCCCATTCATTTTTCACGATGGCCTGAATGTAACTGACAAACAGTTGAGGCGAAGGTGCATGAGTGAAACAAAGCAAAGAAACAAAGCAGATTCAAGAACTATGTCTCATAAGAAACACTGAGTGAGGTTATTGGCAAATACTGGTAGATCCAAAGCCTGCTCAGTTTCTGAGAGAAATACATGACCAAATAAAACAAAATACTGTGATTGAGACTCAAAAAGCTCTTGGGCCCTGAACCTTTTATAGCCAGGGAGAGGGCTGAGAAAGCTGTGCAGCACCTAAGAAGGGCATATTTCCACTCCCTCTTCGTTTGAAAAGGACAATAGACAAGGAAACCCTCCCAAAGGGTGGAGGCAGAATCAGTAAGAAGCAGTGGACACAGGTGCTCCTTCCAGAGCACAGCTATGACTCATCAATGAACCTCCTTCGCTCCCATAGAGGGAGCCCTCATAATGTCCTCAGAGGGTAATCAAGTCATTTGCTCTCCAAGTCAGTGTGCTTTTGAGAGTGAAAGGGGCACTCTTGATAATTCTATCAGGACAACAGGCATAAATCAGGACTGTCCTGGGCCAAAGTGTCACCTTCGCCCAGTGGCTTTTCAGAATTCTTAGGACTGGCGACTACAATGAGTCTCTAATTCTTCCTTCCCCAATGTGAATATTTATTTCTATTCTGACCCTGTTCTAGCATGGTCTATTGGGGGGAAGGCGGTGGGGGTACAAATAAAGTTGGTCTGTTGGTTTATGGGTCTCCAGACCAAAAGCAATCACATCCAGAATTGGTGGCATGACTACTGGCCAGTACCCAGAGCTCCTGGATTTCAGTTATTGATGGGACCATGAGTTTTGTCCCTTGAGGAGAGGTTAAGGGTGTTCTCCAAGTGTAGGAAGAAAAGCAAAAAGGGATTTTTAGTGGCACAAAGATACATTATGGTAGAAATAATTGGTGTTCACTAAATATCCATGCACTTCCCTGCATTTCCCAGTCTCCTTTGCAGTTCCAGCCAAAGGACTGTGAACACAAGAGACGTCTGTCACTTCCAGGCGCAGGAAACTAAGAACCTGTGTGCCTCCTCCACTTCTGTCTCTCCTGTCCCAGCATCCAGATGGCATAATTACTGGATGAAGGAGGGTTTCCTGGCCTTCATCAAACTTTACATGAGTGAAAAATAACTCCCTGCTATTTGAAGCCATTGAAATGTGGCCTAGAGTGACGGCTAGCAATGATTCCTCTGACTGATGTCCTGCTCCTTGGGGTGAATAAGTATTTACTACCTCTTTTTTCCACTCTTGAACTTGACCACATGCTACAAATGTCTTGCTCCATTAAAAAATGACATTTGTAGTAGGTGAAGTGGGACAGGAAAAGGTGATCAAATTGTAAAAAAAAAAAAAAAAAAAAAAATGTTTTAGCTTCAAGTTTTCATCCTATTGTGCTATGCCTCAAATAAACATGTCAACAATGTTATAACCACATGTTCATCCTTACTGAAAACAGGGAGAACAAGTGAACTTGGCAATAGTGTCAGAGTCCTCTCCAGCACACTGTCCTCTCTGGGATGTAAGCTGGCCATAAGCATTCTAAGGCCACATTAATACAAGGGCCGAAAATAGAAAAATTAGGCATTTATGTAAATTTTCCCAGAAGATATTCTTTTAGGGAAAAAGTAACTGGAGTCAGGGGAAATAATTTTCTTACTGACTTTTTCCTAGATAAATTAAATTGCCCAGATAATTAATCAACTCTCCTGTTCAATGGATAGATTTTAAAACATTCTCAAAATGTAAAAGCACAGATTTTTTCAATATTAAAAACATTAAATTCAGCCAGTTTGAAACTTCTGTCTTAAAACAATCCATCATTTTTCTCTTCTGAGCAATAAATTTTCATTTTAAAGAATATTAAACAAGCTAACACCAGTGTTGCCATATTTCACATAGTCTTTTCAGCTTTGCATTGATAAGTTCACAGTCATAGATTAACAATTAATAACTCTAGCCTGAAGAGTGACCAAGCCTCATCTTTAAAAACAAATAAACCATTAACCTGTGAGTGTGACTCAACCAGTATTTTGTGTTTGTTTCCATTTTCTTAAGAGAAAAGAGGAGAGAAATAAGAACCGAATATTCAAACAAAGACAAAAATTATAAGGGACTTGCCAACAGCTTGCTCAAATGAGAAAGGAATAAGTGGGGAAGGGTTGCATCTGAGTAGTGCATGTTTAAAAGGTCTGGTATAAACAATTATGTCGGCAGAGATCTGCAGTCATAGGTGCAGCGCAAGCCTCTACAGAACAAACGGAAATCCCAGAGGTACATTTTGAAGATTGCAGACAATTTTGGGTCCTTAGTTTTCCCTCCTTTCTTCTGACTTACAGTTTTCCGCTTTCTCATCACTTCCATCTCCACAGTCATCCACATGGTTGCACATCTCATGACTATAAATACAGCGATTGTTGTCACACCGGAAACGGTGTGGTGACTCACAGGGAACACTCACTAAAACAAAAGACAGAAAAATAAAAATACAGGTTAAGAGTAGAACATAATGTCAATTTCTATAAAATGCCCATATGTCTGCACCACATTTGCTTGATTCAGCCATTCGTTTGTTCATTCAATTCACCAATAGACAAATACTGGTATATCTAGTGTATCTGGTATACACCACAGTGCTGTGCTAGACATCAGCATCAATGGGAAACAAGAAAGCCACAGTCCTTGTCCTCATGGAACTCTCCTTCTAGCAGAGAAATGCACTTTACAAATTAACTATTCAACTACAGCTGTGAAAGAGCCACAAAGGAGATATGCTATGAACGCATCTACTGAGGGTACGTGATATATCTTGGGGATAAAGGGTCAGAAGAGGCATTCACAAGGGAAGAGTCTGAGTCAGAAAAGAGCCTGGTAGGTTTGGGGCCTGAATAAAAGGTCTCTGTGGATGGAGCACAGAGTGAGGACAGTAGTGGACATGCATGAGCTCTTAGCCTCACTCAAGAGGCCATTGCTTGTCCCTCTGACATCAGTTGTCATTGAGCCTCCAGAGAATGAGGTTTTACAGAATGATGGACTCGCCTTCCTGAATTCCCTCATCAATTACATTTAAAGTTGACATCTCACATTCCAACACAGATTCATTCTGTTATCCAGAGTCAGACCACCAACTGGTGCTGGTGCACCTATGCGGAACCCAAGGGTAGAACCCAGGTCCCTTACTTATTTGGTACAGGAGCATGGTCCTCATGCATGTACCAGGAAGTCAGTGAGCTCAACACACATGTGTGTTCTCCTTTCACAAGGAGGTCTTGGGCTGTTCGATTCCCTTCTTCCTTTGTACCTCACACAGGGAGCAAGAGGAGAGATTTATAATGATGTTGGTTATGGGCGGGGAGAGGGAGGTCAGATCCAAGAGCTGGTTCTTGGAAGTATAGTTAATAGAATTATTTGCTATGAAAGGCAAGTGCAACACAATAAAATAGTGTTGGTCATTTTTTAATGTGGCTGTGTCTCCACCTCTCCAAAGTTTAATTTTACTAGCTATGGGCACTTTACCTTATAGAGGGAAGCAACTTCCTAAGTACTTCTTCTTTGAAAGTTACATATGCTTAAGATATTTTTCAAGATTCGTTAAATAAAAACAAAACAAAACATGGTTAGTTATTAACAAGAAAAGAGATGGTGCCCACCCGGTGTGGCTCAGTGGTTGAGCATCGACCTAGGAACAAGGAGGTCAGGGTTCGATTTCCCAGTCAGGGCACATGCCCAGGTTGCGAGGTCAATCCCCAGTATGGGGCATGCAGGAGGCAGCCCATCAATGATTCTCTCTCTCCCTCTCCCTTCCTCTCTGAAATAAATAAAATATATATTTTTTTAAAAAGAAAAAAAAAAGGTGGCAAGAAAAATGTAAGGATGCCACTGCGAAAATATAATGTATGCTAATTATAGTTCTCTAAAGGGAAGGAAATATTCTGATACATCATTTTCCAAAGTCAAATCCCTGCGCTAAAAATGAATAGTGATGGATCTAAGAAACCAAATGGAGAAGACGATATGAACTCCAGAAACAAAGAGCAGCGGAGTCAGGCTAGGACAGTGACGGTGAATCTTTTGAGCTCGGTGTGTCAGCATTTTGAAAAACCCTAACTTAACTCTGGTGCCGTGTCACATATAGAAATTTTTTGATCTTTGCAACCATAGTAAAACAAAGATTTATATTTTTTATATTTATTTTGTATATTTAAATGCCATTTAACAAAGAAAAATCAACCAAAAAAAATGAGTTCGCGTGTCACCTCTGACACGCGTGTCATAGGTTCGCCATCACTGGGCTAGGAGCTAATCAATAGTTTCATCAGGAATGTTTCTGGGGGTGCCTTCTCCTGTGTTAAGGGCTTTTACTTACAAAAAATTCTTAACCCTAAGCTTGCTTCAGAATCATCTGTAGGGCTGATTAAATGCAGAGATTGGTAGGCCCTACTGTCAGAGACTGGGTGAGGCAGGTCTGGGGTGGGCCCATGACTTCGCATTTCTAACATGTTCCCAAGAGCTATGACGGACTCTCCCAGTACAGGGAGGTAACTTTGGGAACTACTGTCTTAGAGTCTCTCCAGTGACTCCAAACATGTAGCAAAATAATTTAACAACACCTGTTTTCATTCACTTTGTTAAAATCAGTAGTTCTCAACGAGGGATTACATTAAATGCTAAGGAGCTTTTAAAATAGACATCTGCCCACGCCCCATCCTTGGAGATTCTGGTTCATTAGGTCCAAGCCTGGGGCAGGGTCAGAGCATGTGATTTTAAAACACTTCTTCCCAAGTGATTCTGATGTGAGACCAAACTGAGATTCACTGGTTTAAAACATAAATATGCATCATGCAACAGAAGGGAATTGGATGGTCTTGAAGTATGATGAAGGAAAGTGACTTTAAAGATGCACTAATCCTACAATCCCCTAGTGTGTTCTATGAAGCTCTAGGGCAGTGGTTCTCAACCTTCCTAATGCTGCGACCCTTTAATACAGTTCCTCATGGTGTGGTGACCCCTGATTTCATTGTTACAAATTGAACATAATTAAAGCATAGTGATTAATCACAAAAACAATATGTAATTATATACGTGTTTTCCGATGGTCTTAGGCAACCCCTGTGAAAGGGTCGTTCGACCCCCAAAGGGGTCGCGACCCACAGGTTGAGAACCGCTGCTCCAGGGGTTTGGAAGAGATACTTTGAGAGGCACTGAAAATAGCATGGAGTAGGAGAGGTACAACACCCCTACCAGACTCCAGCCACAACAGATGTGCCTCCAGTTATGCACAATGGGTTTCTAACTAAGACTTCTTTAGAAGAAATTGTGTTTTAAGGCCATAAAATGTTTAAAACCATGGATGTTTGCCCAACTTTCTCATGTTCCAAGTAGAGAACAAAACAGGGAGGCCAAGTGAAATCACAGTGAAGCAGATCGTGTGTCCCGTACTCAAAATTATACAACTGCCTCCAGGAGCACATGCTCCACTTCAGAAACAGGTTTTGCCAGACAATACTACTCCCACGCACTCCATTTCCCTCCCTCTTACAGCACAGATGAAGTTCTTCATCGGAACCATCGCCACAGTCGTTGTCACCATCACATATCCAAAATGGCTGAACACAGATGTGATTTTTACATTCAAACATAACAGCTGGGCAGTATGTACCGTTGGGAAAGCGAGTGGCTGTTGGTGGGAAGACACATATTTAAATTATTAGGAGTTACTAGCTTTGGAAAGTTGACCTTCTATTGCTCCTTTAGCTCTTTCCATTATCATCTGCTCTTCCTTACTCATCCAGATGTACTGTGGCCTTGAACTGCCTGAAATTCTGATGAAATATTTCTGAAGGACAGTTGTCCAAGCCCAATTTCCAATGACCTGAGTCATTCTGTGGCAAGCACTGGACTTTTTCTTTAGAGGCAAGAGCAGAACCTCAGCTCTACCCCTGATGCATTTATGTAGGTAGTCTCTTTGAAAGCAGGTTTTATGGCAACCTCATCATCAACAATATCTATCATGAATATTCATCAAAAGTTATTGTTTATTCAGTAATTTAAAGAGTAAAACGTGAATGATCAATCATTATTGGCATTACATTTTAAATAACTTTTAATATGCTATCATGCAATTCAAAAGAATTTTTTAACACCGTAAATTCAGAAATCCAAGTTCTCTATACCCATTTAGTCATTGTTCAAATATTTTTTTACCTGTAATTTTTTACCCAATTAATGATTTGTATAATAGCTGATAATTATAAATACTTTTGGTAGCACAAATACTTACTATATTCTTTATTTAAAATATTATTAATGCCTTGAATGACTACTGTGAATATATATGGATATGGGGACTCAAATCCCAGGTGAACTGATAATTATCACTGAGTGCTGAGTAGAAAATACCGATGTCCTTTTAATCTAAGAAGTGGTGGCTGATGAACAGTAAGGTCTAACTGTCATATCTGTACAATTCATATAAGCAGTGCCACAGGTGTAGAGGAACTTACGACAAACGGCTTCATCAGAGGCATCCAAACAGTCACTGATTCCATCACACCTCAACTCGTCGGGCACGCAGTGTCCACTCTTACACTGAAAGTATCCTGGATGGCAGGTCCGCATCTCTGCAGAGAAAGGACTGTCGTTCTCAGAAGGCCTTGGCATTCTCAGACAGGTATTAGCTCCAGGGGGAGTAGCGAGAACTCAATCGCATTCCAATCCACACCCTGTCACTGGCTCTCAACAAACCCACAATTTACAGTTAGAATAAACAATGAATAATCTCTCAAAATCATACCTCCCCATTCAAGGGGCAGAGATGGAAGTACCTATTTCTCTTCTATCTCTGAAGTTTTTCCTCATCAATATAAATTCCCCAACTTTTAATGTTTGCTGACTTTTCTCAGACCCAACCCTTACTCGGTAAAGAGCTATGAAAATTACATGGGGTTTCTAATTCCTATTCCAATGCTTTGCCTTCCATACCAGAGAACTACAGTACTATTCCCCTTAGGGCCACTTGCTGGGGAATAGTAGGAACCAATGCTTTTATTTGTTTACTAGGCTGATGCAGATTAAAATCTGCACCTACGAAATGTTTAAGTTAAAATAAGATTTTTTAAAAATCTCTTGCTTTCCCCCTTATTATTATTTATCTAGGCGACTACAAGTTAAAAATAAAGCATAGAAAAACAGAACAGAAGATTCCATGCAATGCTAAGGTTTACATATTACATAAGTTACACAAAAATCATTTTACTCTAAAAACCTTACAAATAGTCTGTCAAATGTGCTGACTTAAGTACAACACTCTAAAGAAGGCCTCCCAGAGAACTGTGACAGTTACCACAGTCCCGCTCATCCGAGTTGTCTCCACAGTCATTGTTAAAGTCACATATCCATCGAGAGGGAATGCATCTCTGATCGTCACACCGAAACTCACTCTCTGAGCACTCCCGAGGGACTGAAAAGGAAAACCACATGGCCATCAGTGGGTACCAGGAATCACTCAGCACAGGTTGGTGAGAAGGCCTAAGAGCCCCTAGGTGCCCAAAGCTCTCTGGGGTCTCAAGTCACAGAGGTCTGCTTGGACGGACTGTCCATCCTCCAAAAATAGACTTCCCACCCCAATGTTAACTCAGTAAGAGGTGATTTAATCTAAAGATAAATTTTTATTTCATGAGATTCTAGACCACCTCCTACAGGACTCAACATAAACTTTCTTATAAACAAGAAGATGATAATTGGATTGCCCTTTTGTATAAGAAGTTTATGGTCAATTGATATTTGTAGTGTAATCAGTATACTGATTGATATTCTCAATTGCCTATGGCAAATAATAATCACTTCTTACTTCCACAGGGTGACTAAAGTTAGAATGTATTTCATATCAGTCAATCTGAAATTAATATATATTTATGAGTCGATGGTGTATGTTCAGGAAAGGGTCTCACTAAAACTGTCTTCAAAACACATCTAACTACATATTATATAAGTTACACAAAAATCTAGTTTGGTGTGATCCGGATGTTTGGTTTCCTGACCTCATCCTTCCTGTCTAATTTCTTATCGTCAGCACCTTCACTGGGGGAGAGGAATCAAAACCTGACCTCTTATTTAACCATTAGACCTAACCTAGTCACTATTCCAGGTAGGATGACCATCTAAAATACAAGTTCCCTTTCCTTTGCTATTAAGGTCATTTGGGAGCAAGATCTTTGAATTAGCACCTTTTCTTATTGTATTTCTCTTGGTCCTGATTTATTTCTATTCTATTTATCGTATTATATTTGCCCTTTATTGTAAGTCACCTGAAGTTCTTTTTGGAAAAAAAGTTGGGTGTAAATAAATTCAACAAACAAAAGATGTACTCAGATAAACATCCTCATCCCAAAGTTTGATTATAGGCATCTCAGGAGATGCTTCTGTCCTTAGTTAAAGACAAAGTAGAAATGTACCAGTTAGCAGAAGGAAAGGACCAAGGCAAAGACAGTTGAATTGTGGACAGAAAAGCAGACATCACAGCTCTGGTGGCACACACAGATGACAGAACCCTGAACACTCACCACAGCTTTCCTCATCTGAGTGATCTCCACAGTCATCATGCCCATCACATCTCCAGCGAAGAGGGATGCACAGGTGATTATTGCAGCGGAAAAACCCCAAAGGTTTGCACGTCATCTCCTCTGCAAAGCACAGTCATTGCAAAGACTTCAGAGGCCAATGGTCAAGAAATGCCAAAGGAGTGATGGCTTTCTTATGAGAATTTGCTACCATATTCTCAAAGCTCCCAGAGGGAGGAATGCCAGCAACACTCACTGTCAATAATCCTCTTTTGGCTGAACCTATCCTACCACTTGAAACTCAAAAGAGAAACATCCGTTCTCTTTTGTAGAAACAGTTCAGTTGTTTCTTTCCGTTCCTTTCAAGGTGCATGAATTCGTGCACTGGGCCCCTAGTTTCTTAATAATGCCTTCCCTAATTACTAGTATAGCATCCTTTGGAATGAGATTTGAATTGGTATCTGGCTTGTAATTTGCAACGGAGGCCCACACTGGAAGAGTAAGTGGTGCCACCAGCAAACAGAACATTTCTATCACATTGTCTTCACTTGATTAGATTCAGTTTTATTAAAATAACCCATTCTCTTCCTAACTGTTCTTCCAACTAATCTAACACACTCATAGTCATTTTGGTTTCAAGTTAGAATATATGCCTAATCTTCATAAATTCCATTAATTAATTTGGCTTTTGCCCATAAGTTATTTCTTATTGCCAGGGTGACTACAACTGAACAATAGATGATATTGAAAGTCAGAGAGACATTCAGAATATAAAAATCTCCAAATAAGAAACACAAACTTTGAAATACCCTTTTACATGTAGATGCTAAATCTTTTCTCTAGCCTCATCAATTTCAACCAATCTAAAAGAGCAGATAAACAATTTAAACTTATCAAGTGTAAATAAGGATTCAATTTAGGAAAAATTTTACAAGTTCCTAATCTATATATAAAAAACCCTAATATGCAAATAAACTGAATGGCAGAACCGAACTGGTCTCTATGACATGCGCTGACCAACAGGGAGTGCACGTACAACATGGTGGGCATCTGTTGCGGCCAGATGGTGGAGCAGGTGAGCAGGGGCGCCAGACAAAGGCGGAGTACCTATTGCTGTCATCGGTGCAAGCCTCTGGTGGTTACTGAAAATTCTTAGCTCCCGCACAAAATGGTCCTGCCGGGTGCTTGCACTTGCTGCCGGAGCCAGCCCTGATCACCCCTCAGGGCTTCTCCACCTCCCCCTGCTCCTGAGGAGCAATCGGGGCAGCCACTGCTGCTAGCACCTACTGACAGTGCCAGCTCCACTTGTACCTGCTGTTGGCGCCAGCCCCAATCGCTCCATGCTGTCAGTGCCTAGTTTCTTAATAATGCCTTCCCTAATTACTAGTACAGCATCCTTTGGGATGAGATTTCATTCAAGATGCTATAAATTAAACTTCCCAAATAACCCTGTAAAATGCTACAAAAATGTAACATGTTATTAGAAGAATCAATAGATAAGTCTTTTTTCAGGTGTAAACAAAGGCAAGATTACATGGGAAATCCACTCTCATCTTCTGATAATAGCACTGGACACTTACATTTTCTTGTCCCTCCCCACTTCCCTGCAGCCCCTCCTACCACAGCCTTGCTCATCGCTGTTGTCCCTGCAGTCATCGACACCATTGCACACAGCCAACTTTGGGATACAGCGGTAGTTGGTTTTACAGCTGAATTCTGTATGGTTGTCACAGCGATAGGCAGGGCCCACTGAAAAGAGGAAGAAGCAATGTCAAAACTGAAGTCTCAGTCCTGCCGGGAAATGGCACCAAAAAATACCTTCCACTGTCACATTTAGGAAATGGTGCTGATGAGTATCAACATCAACTAAATTGACTCTGGCAACATGTGTCTGTTTTAGGTGTGAACTGTTTACCAAGGAAGGAAGTTTTCTCTTACTATTACTCATTTGCGTTTTCTTTGTGGGAAGAAAAAGGACTGGGTTTGAAATTTAAAAACTGGGGTTGAGCCCTAGCTGGTTTGGCTCAGTGGATAGAGCCAAATAAAACTGGGTTTGAAGTGTCAGCTCTGCCACGAAATAAAAAAAATGACCATCCATTAAATTTGAACCTCAGTTTCTTCATCTGCAAAATGGGAATTAATAACACCCACATTCCTGACCTCAGATATTCCTCAGAGGCTCCAATGAGAAAGTACTAGATATACAAGATGTAAGTTCTCGTTATCATATTCTGAACAGATAGACGTTCAATGTATTAAGAGGAGAAATCACCACATTCAGAAACAGGATGCAGGCCACAGGTTGTCTTGCCGTGCCAGAGTGAGCAGAGAAAGCCAAAAAGGGTGTCCCACAGGGATGAAACAGGAGGCTCAACATCTTCTCTCAATCACACAGACATTCTCTTTGTTTTGTGCCCCCGGTCAGGCCATGCCCCTCCTACAGGCACTTACTGCATTCATGGACGGGCTCATCCGAGTAGTCTCCACAGTCATTGTCTACATCACACTTCCAGGTCTGAGGGATGCAGTGGCCATTGGCACACTTGAAATAACCAGAAGGACAGGTCCTGCTGGCACAGTGGGAACTGTCTTCATCTGAGTCATCCCCGCAGTCATTCACTGAGTCACACTGCCAGGCTTCTGGGATGCAACGTTTGTTGGCACACTGCCATTCATTGGACTCACACTTGTGGTGCTCTGCAGGCAAGAGCATTTGGAAGGTGTCAGGAATAGAAGCTACTATTTTACACTGATAGATCCTGGAGAACTCAATCATAATTTATTTTTAGAGGAATTATGTCCTAATGCACTTACTACCAACAGTACTACTACATGGGCAATTGACTATACCATCTCTTAAATTATTAAATATCTTTTTCTTGCATGCAGAATTAGGGGATAAGGACTGAATCACTGATGGCCTACTAAGTTCATCTTCCCAAGTCCCTATTGCCCTAATGAACAATGTTTTTCAAAGTTAGTGTTTAAAAAAACATACAAAAACTTTGTGTTTGTTGCTGTTGTTATGTTGTTATTAGATTGGAGGGGTTTTTTTAAGGTGTTTTTTTACTTTTTAAAAATGGAAACATAAATAAACATTATAACTAGTGTCCTGATTAATATGGGGGTAGGAAACCCTCATTTCCCCCAGTGTTAGCTGTCGAAGAGGATTCTACATTTGCCTTGTAAAGCCCTTAGGTATTCTAAAAAAAAAAAAAAACCTTTATAAAAATAGATATAGGGTGAAGTTTTCTCTTAAGACATTGGACTGATTTTTAAAAGGTTTATGACATTGCCTGGCCAGGCATGGCTCAGTGGTTGAGCGTTCACCTATGAACCAGGAGGTCCCGGGTTCGATTCCAGTCAAGGGCACATACACAGGTTGCGGGCTTGATCCCCAGAGTGGGGCATGCAGGAGGCAGCCAATCAATGATTCTCTCTCATCACTGATGTTTCTATCTCTCTCTCCCTCTACCTTCCTCGATATAATCAATAAAAATATATTTAAAGAATAAAAAGGTTTATGACATTCAGAAAATCCCCACAGAATCATTTGTACACAATCAACTATAGAAATGAGCAAAGAAGGCATAAAGCAATTCAACATACCACAAAGAACAAGGTCTTCATCAGATCCATCAGGGCAATTTTGGTGAGTGTCACATAGGAAGTACGGACTGGTGCAGTTGCCATCCTTGCACTGGAACTGTCCTAGATGGCAGTAGCGCTGTGGGCAAGTGGGGGGTTCATCGGAACCATCCAAGCAGTCTTTCTGTCCGTCACATTTCCACCAGATAGGAATACACCTGCATGAAAAAATATACCACTTCTCTTAGCAAAGCCCCAGGGGTGGTCGGTAGAGGAGTTTTCAATGGTTATCTGGAGAGAAGAGGCAAAACTGAATTCCAAGTAATGATATGCATGAGTTCTCTCATGCCTTGAAAAGAGAATCAGTTAAATCTTGGTTACTGTGGTATATTTTCAGAGAAAACATAATTAGATGAGATAGAACAGGTTTGTTAAGATTCAGATACATGCTGGAAAAATGCTTTGAGTATGATGATTAAATTCTGCCACAACAAACAGTGGAGTATGCATTTGGAGCTGTGGTTCTGGTATCAGGGATGATCTGGAATTGTCTGCCTGGCAATATAAAAGACATTGGATATTGGCTGGGAATTTGAAGGTCGCTCACATTTGTTGAACGCCTAAGTCATGATAGGTATACGCTAGATTCTTAATCTAAGACATCTTATATAATCATCAAAATAATCTGCCATTGAATCTTAGATGCTATGATTTGCATTAACACGTGTCCTCACCCCACTCTCTGACTCAGTCCCAAGTCATCAATAATCTGTGGCCATGTTTCACAGCAAACACACGATCAAAAATAATTTGCATTTATAACCCTGGATCCTCTAGTAGAGTTAGCGAGGAAGCTAGGCCAGTGTACATGAAAAAAGACAAGAGAACTTCTATCACTCTTGAGGGCTATTTTTCAGTATACACATATCTAACATATGTTGGCCCTGACACTTAGGACAATTTATTAGAAAAAACAAAACAAAACAATAACTTTGTTTGCTTATTGTTTGCTTCCTTTCCACAGATATAAAAACTTGTACTGGTTAATAAGTTCCTTCCATTCATGGAAGAAATTATCTGAAATTATAGACTGTGGTGAGGCTAATGAACCACATTAATTAGCCAAAATCTTGATTCATTTGAAAATTCCCGTCCCCTGGAGCCTTAAAGTTCAGTGTGTATCCAATGGATGGAGAGACAGCCTTACTTCTCATTGTTAGCACAGAGGAACTGGGTGCTAGAGCACATGGGCAAGCAGTGAGTGCTGTCAACCAGCTGGATGGTCTTGAAGTCATCTGGACACTCGCAGGTGAATCCATTCCCTCCTGCTTGGATGAGGCAGAGATGAGAACAGCCACCATTGTTGGTACCACAGGGATTATTCACTAGTGAAAGAAGAAAGAAAATATATATGTTCATTCACTGAGAGAGGCTATCAAGCACAAATGAGCTGATTACCCACTTCATCAAACTCATCACCTCTCAGTAAGAAAAATCATTATCCTAGTGTCATGCTTTTTCCACAAGTTCGTAAATAGGACAGATGAGACAGCTGCACAAGCAGCACTGTGCTTTGAGAAAACTGATTTGTACGGTACCAGAAGTGAGATATACTCGCTGGTATTTTGGAGTAGACCTTGGAGAGTAGGTAGGGAACTTAGCTTACATTCATATATCCAGAACCTAAGTTAAAGTTTTAATTTCCAGCAGATGCTATATTCTCTCATTCTAAGGATATAGGCAACAGAATTATGGCCAAGGATGAGGTGAATCGATAAACTGAGCGGCATCTTTACTAATTTTCTGAGCTGCCACTTGGAAATAAAGACTAATTTGAAAAAAATAATAGGAGAATATTAACTTCTAGAAAGAAATATTGAATATCTTTATTTTTCCAATTATTTTTCTTATTTCCAAGTTTACCATATGTTTTAGAAAAACACAACAACCATGCAGGCTCATAAAATCCATTATACCCTCAAAATATACTTTTGCTAGACTATCCGTGAATCATATAATGACTTCAACTGCATGAAGGGGAAAATAAGTTCACAAATAAATAAAAACAAGTTCCCTAACTTATAATACACTGAAATGTGTTGTTCTTGACGTTTTGACCTTCCAGAAGACAAGCAAAACATACATTAAATACAGAACACACAAATGTCATATGCAAATCGACATTTAATATATGATGCTTTATAATTATAAATTTCTTTTAGACCAACCATTCCAATAGACTGATCTTAGTATTAAGGAATTATTGTTATAACTACATCTATATAATTATAATACATCTCTTAGGTATTAGAATTTATTGTGTCTATATAGGAAATGTTCTTATTTTTCAAAAGTGCTTCCTTAAGTATTTAAGACTGAAATGTGACGATATTTTTAATTCCCTTTAAAATACTTCAGTGCTGTAACCAAAATTGATAAAGTAAATATGGCAATATAAAAACTGTTAATTCTCACCATACACAAAAACCCAGATTGATTTTTAGGAATAGAGCCACTGTTAAGAAAAAGAGTTATAAGCAGCCTTTTTAGGAGGGGAATAAACTCTAAAGATATTCCATACCCTCAGCTTTCAACATATGTTCTATAGAAAAGATTAAGAAGTAACACCATTCCCTTTATAAATCATGAGGTTTATCCTATATAATAAAAGGGTAATATGCAAATTGACCCTAACAGCAAAACAACTGGGAATGACTGGTCACTATAACACACACTGACCACCAGGGGGCAGACGCTCAATGCAGGAGCTGCCCTCTGGTGGTCAGGGTGCTCCCACAGGAGGAGTTCTGCTCAGCCACAAGCCAGGCTGACAGCTGCCAGCACAGCAGTGGTGGTGGGAGCCTCTCCCACCTCCTCAGCAGTGCTAAGGATGTCAGACTGCAGCTTAGGCCTGCTCCCCGCTGGCAAGTGGACATCCCCCGAGGGCTCCCGCGCTGCCAGAGTGATGTCTGACTGCCAGCTTAGGCCCAATCCCCCAGGGAGCAAACGTAAGCCAGCAGGTGGACATCCCCCGAGGGGTCCAAGACTGCGAGAGGGTCCAGGCCGGACTGAGGGACCTTCCCGAGTGCACAAATTTTTGTGCACTGGACCTCTAGTCTATAATAATCTATAATAATAAAAGGGTAATATGCTAATTAGACCAGATGTCTTCCGGTCATCCTTCCTGACAAAGCTGGGTCCAGAGGGGAGCCAGCCCAGGTCCTGGGTGCCTGCGGGTAGCCGGATGAGGGAAGCAGCCCGGGTCCTGGGTGCTGGAGGGAAGCCAGTACTGGCAGCCAGGGGATGGAAGGCCTACTCTTGCATGAATTTTCATGCATCGGGCCTCTAGAGATGAAGTAAACAAGAATGTCATGCATAAGAACCTAAAGCAACTGTGTCAAACTTCTGGATCATCTACTCACCGATTGGCTGCCTGTATGGATGATATACGTGGATGTCATATGGTCTATGTGTTGTGTTCACCAGCACCATTCTATCTGATCCATCATACTTGTTTCCCTTTTCAACTGTCCTTGTATTCCAATCAGTCCAATAAATAGTGTCTTCAAAAATGGTAATAGCAAAAGGGTGAGACAGGGTTCCATCATACACGGTGTGTCGATTTTGGCCCTCCAAATCAGAGTACCTGGGGTAGGAAAAGAAAGTCAGTCAAAAGAGTCCCTTGGTGTGGCTCATTAGATGAGCATGGGACTATGAACCAGAAGGTCACGGTTTTATTTAATAAATAAAGGCTATTTTGACTGAACTAAAGATGTAAAAGTGGAAAAGGTGATGCCTTAAAAATAGGAATGGCCAGAGAAGTTTAAATAATCACAAATTCCTAGCCACAGCTGTTTTCCTACACATACAGCTAGTTCAGCTATCGTATGTTCTCCATTAAGCACCCTTTTGATATCCTGGGATGAAAACCGGTTTTGTCTCCTAAGTCATTGGAAGAAATCAGAGGATAACAATACAGAGCTGGAATTCTGCCTTCTCATGAACATTTTGGGGGAGAAGCTGTTCTAGGAGACAGCTGGGTTCTCAGTATAATCTGAGCGGCATATACTAGCTGAAATAAATTATAGCCTGCAGGTTTGACTATGCATATACTGGCAGCATATTTATTATTATTAATCATCCCCTGGGCACTATTAATGAATACTTTTCCAGATAAATAAGCCTTCAAAGGAGGTTCTCTGATTTCAAGATGTCACAAGAGCATTCACAGACAACTATCTAGGTCCTCCTAGTTCCAGCTCATTCATTTCTCTGAGTCTGTCAGAATAATTTTTTAACATATTCTTATTGATTTCAGAAAGGAAAGGAGGGAGAGAGAGAGTTAGAAACATCAATGATGAGAGAGAATAATCGATTGGCTGCCTCCTGCACACCCGCTGCTGGGGATAAAGCCTGTAACCCGGGCATGTGCCCTTGACTAGAATTGAACCTGGGACCCTTCAGTCCACAGACACTCTATCCACTGAGCCAAACCAGTTAGGGCAAGTCTGTCAGAATATTGATATTTTAAGTATTTTTAAATTTTGGAGCTAACTCTAAAAACTCAAACAGGAGGTGAAATGAGCTAGCAACTAAGAAACTTGATAATGTTAGCCATGTGATGTCAGAAATATTTTCCAAAACACCATGATTGATGGTAACTTATAAAAAAAGTTGAAGACCTCCTTAGCCTCTGTTAAGAAGACTGTAGATAAATAACCAGAACTTAATCACTATCTGTGGGCAAAGGATCTGAATAGACACTTCTCCAAAGGGGATGTGATAACACATACCAACATGTTCAAGAATGAATTATATGTTCCACAAAAATGTGTTTACTTATGTAGTCCATGAAATGTACTTCTCAACACAGGCATTGCTACCCCTCCAAGAGTTGATCAAGTCAAAATGGCTACATGAATATTAAAGATTCATTCATTCCCAGATCACAGTGCCTGATATTAAGATTGGAATTTTAAGCAGTAACCTACTGCCTCAATTTTAGAATCTAGCTACACAAGTTTTATAAAAAAGGGAGCAGAATATTAAGTAGCTAAAAAATTCCTTTATGCCTTTAATGCTCCTTAAAGTACTATGTGTACACTGTCTATTTCAGTTAAACCTCCAAACATTCAAGACCAAAAATAATCTACAAGTCCTAAAGGACTAAGAATAACCTACAAGTCCTTTCCTACTGACCCTAAACATATCATAAAACTAAAATCATTAAGGTAATTCCACTGAGCTCAAAACAGGTGTTAGAGAGAAGCAGAGGCTGGTGGCATAGCCTATCAAAACAATTCAGTGTCCTCTGCTTTCCAGGATAGGAATCCCAAAGAGTCTTCATCTCATGTGTCAACAGGGGAGAATTGTAGGGAACTGTCCAAATTAACTATGATTAACTATGTCTGCCATGAGCACAGGATAGAGCACTAGAATGTGTGCCACGTATTCTTCCCTTCTTAATGGCATGTTCCCAAGAGAACATGGAATGGGAGAACTTCAAATATTTCCACACTGACTTTGGCAGTAAAATAAATTGAAAAGAATGACAAAATCTTTAAAGGCATTTTAAAATAATTCTATTGAGTTAATGACAATTCCATGCTTTTGAATGTAACAGCCTATTGAATGTATCTGGGTACCTGTTCATAAATGTTTACCCAGAAGACATTACTACAGTCCACCTAGAACAGTGATGATGAACCTATGACACGCGTGTCAGAGGTGACACGCGAACTCATTTTTTTGATTGATTTTTCTTTGTTAAATGGCATTTAAATACATAAAATAAATATCAAAAATATAAGTGTTTGTTTTACTATGGTTGCAAATATCAAAAAATTTCTATATGTGACACGGCACCAGAGTTAAGTTAGGGTTTTTCAAAATGCTGACACACCGAGCTCAAAAGGTTTGCCATCACTGACCTAGAACATAACTAACAATGCCCCAAAATAAACATGTACCGGTTGGTTAAGAAAGGATATTACCCTTTTTACAATGAGTATTTTTCATTGAACAGTATAATATTTAAGATTTTTTAATTGCTTTTACTAGAATGATTTGAATGCGTTATCATATTGAATAAATGTTAACAAATTCTAAGGCTATAAAACACATCAATTTACTTATCAATGAAGGCATTAAAGTTATATTAGGGAAAATCTTTTTAACACTTTGTTCTTTTTTCACATGCTAAAATGTATTTATTAATCGTGTATTTGGGAGGGAAGAGTAAAATAAAGGGATAAGGAATTAAAATAGATTGAGCACTAAGCTATCATAGAGGAGAGATTACTAGCTCCACTTTTTAGATGTGAAAACAAAAAGAAAACAAAAAAAAAGAAAGCACCAGGACAAAAACCTGATCTGTATGACTTCAAAATTCACTCTCCTTCTATTGTATCATACCACAGAGCTCAGTGAATTGCCTGTGGGCAGTTTTAGATAGAAGTGACCTCAGAGTGACCTCCAATTCACAGGCCAATTAGAAGCTGCCTGGCAACACATGTCCTGGTGTTTGGCATAAACAGTTACCCAGTTTGCTTTATTCTTTTCTGTATACGTACTCAATGTAACCCAGGTGAGCATCTGCCCAATAGAGTCGATCATTGGTGTAATCAATGGTGAGGCCATTGGGCCACGCTATCTTGGTAGAGATAATCACAGATTTATTGACTCCATCCATGCCTACTCTCCCAATGTATGCCCTGCGGGTCCAGTCTCCCCAGTAGACATACCTGTTGGAGCAAACACAAAGGGTCAGTTCCTGAAGCCAAAAGAAGTCAACAGCCAAAAGACATGGCTCTTTTCCAATTAGATAAAGTTTACATTCTAAAAAAACCTATCAGAAAGAAAAGTGAACTAACAGAAAATAATCTAAAGGAGGAAGATATACAGATAATGCTCAAGAATGAACATGATTAACTGGGGATTTCAGTGGACTTGGAAGGGAAATTCCAGTAAAGGTGGGTGTGTTTTTTTTACTATTTTTTTTCATGCAACCAAAATATGTGACTTGAAAAGTGAAATAATGAGTCATGACAATGAAAACAGAAAAGCTCATGAATATTATTTGAATAAGCCATGCTACTAAACCATTTACCAGGTAGAAAAGGCCGGAGACAAATCCCAGCAAGATATTGGCCGTGAGATAACAGAGGCAGAATAAGGGCATGAAAGGAGAGCCCAAGATTACAGGGAGACAATACCCATATTGAGGGTGAAGGACAATTCCTCTGGGATTATCAAGGCAGAAGGTGTTGTTGGCATCCAAACAGTGTTCGACCAGCCTGCGGTGGTATCGACCATCTAGGTCGGAGACAGAGAGGCACTTCAGGTAGGCATCTACCCAATAAAGTTTTCTGAAATGGAGAGCCCGGAGTTACTCATGCAGACATTTTGTTTGTGAAACAGTGCAGTTAACCACCCAACTTCCTATCCAAACTACCCTGGAATCACACATACAATTACTAGGAGGCACTTTTCCCCAGGCAAACAAGGGCAAAGAGGAAAAGTTGACCTTCCTACAATGGGGTAATGAAAGATGAAATATGTGCTACAATCCCCCTTTAAGATGATGTCACATAAGAAATTCTGGGGCCACACCTCACACAGGATTCTAGCTTTACTTTCTTAATACTTAGTTCTATTCCTGCAAATCATTAATTGCTCTGCTTTTTTTACACCTGGTAGGGCCATAAAATACACATATTCACAGCCAATATTTAATTAATTATTCAGCAGGCACTTATTGAGCACCTATGGCAGGCCGGCTACTACTTAGGTAGAACTAGGGAGCAAACTCCCTCATCCCCATTTTAGGATCTTTACCCTTAAGATTGTCAAATAGAGAAGAAGTGGAAGAGTCCTCTGTAGGACTGGGCTGATGGTGGCATAACATTAGCAGACATGGTTCTGCTCCAATCTGTTAACCACAAAGCCAACTACTTTACGCTGCCGAGTATCTGACAGATTCAACATTCAACAAAGGTGTCAGGAACTGTTGCTGACTCTATAAAGTTTGATTAAAATATCCCTAGCTTACCTTAAAGACCCTCAGTTTCTAGGACTGTCTCAAAACAAAAGTTCCAGGTTAGCCTTCTGCTATTTTGTAATCAGCCCAGGCTGGGAATGACTAATGCGATAAGACAGACTATGAACTCAGGATAGCAGGGCTGCTCAGTATCCCCAGGGCCTGGTCCGCTTCACAGTGACTGAAATTACCAGTGAGTGCATGAATTATCCTTTAACATCATCTCTAGTTAACTGAGTGGCCATGAATAACAGAGCACCCTTCTCATTTGTGATACCCCTCCCCCAAAAATGATAGCATACATTTTTAAAGTCACTAGATTTTAGGTTCTGTGGTATCCCATTTAAGTATTAGGTACACAATAGGAGAAAAAAAATATGCAGAGGCATTAAATGTATCCACATATTAACCAAGTTGAAAAAGATCAACTCCCTGTTAAAAAGAAAACATATGTTAGAAATGTTTTTAAAAAAATTCTTTTTTAACTTTTAAAAAACTCCTGTTTTCTTACCTGGCAACCCAGTCTACAGCCAGGCTTTCTACACCTGGTAGTTTGTGCTTCGTGATTGTCTCCCTGTTTGTCTTATTCAGAAACATTCTCTCGATGATGCTTTTCTCTATATCAACCCAGTATAATCTCTTTTCTACTCGGTCAAAATCCAACGCCACAGCATTGCCCAGTCCTTGCAAGATGAGGGAGTAAAAGGAGCCATCTATAGTTAGGTTTCTCAAATAATAACGGTTGCTGAATATGAGATAGGGCTCGATGTTACTGTTTTGCCGACAGCTCTTTCCATCTGGTTCTCGGATGTAGCCTGGGGCACACTTACAGATGTAAGAGCCCATTGTGTTCTCACACTTCTGGCTACAAACAAAGGGCGTCTCCTTGCATTCATCAATATCACCACAAGTCCGCTTGTCAGACATAAGCTTGTAACCAGGACGACAAGAACAATAGAAACTGGTTAAGGTGTCTGTGCAGTTATGGTCGCAGACACTGAGTGTAGGGTCATTGCATTCGTTAATGCCTGGAGATAAAACAAAGTTATTAGAGAACATAAAATGTCAACAGTGGATTCACCATAATGGCCCAAAATCAACATTTCCACTCTGAAGCACCAATTCTTAATCATGCTAAACGTAGACAGACAATACTGGATTTCTCAAGGCTATAGATTAGTTTTTTTCAATTTCCTCTCCAACTTAATCACTTTACCAATGATTCTAACAACTGATACAACTAACAAGCTTAAGTTTGACTTTGAATCCTATACCGATATGTAGCATCTTCCATTTCAGTGATGCGGCTACTCATGCCATGGCCAATTTCAGGCTACTGCTATGACAGCACTACAGGTATCTGGGAAGAGATGCACACATGTGGCTCTCATGGATGAGCCACCCAGCACTCCACTGGGTGGGCCTTTGGCCTGTGACACATGGCCAAACTAACGAAACTATCTACACAGGGAGGAGAGTGGGTTCTTATTAATCTACCATTTTATAAATTCTAAAGTAGTTGACTTGTGGGGGTTGGAGTGAGGGGGAGGTTAAAACTCTCTCCTTCAATCACCTGAGGATGAAGATGAAGAACAGGCTAAGAAATCCCAGCAGAGGGGCAAGCTCAGGTAGCAAGTCATTCTAAGGATTCAAAGAGAATCAATGCTCTTAGCTACTGATGGTCTGACTGTGCTCATCTTCTGTTCTCTGTAATGAACTGCCTAACTGATAAATAAGTCCAGAAACATTTGTGCACTAACCTTATGTACTGATTAATCCTTCCCTTTGATAGATAAGAAATAGCAATGTTCTGGTAATTTTCTACTTAGAGAACAGACTGGAAAGTCCTGATAAGTCATAAAGGGTTGAGACTCTATATTCAGTCTCTCCATTTTCCTTTTCCCAAATCTTCTGTTATATACTCACCACATCCTTTCTCATCACTGTTGTCTAAACAGTCATCTAGGTGGTTGCAGACTTTCACCATCTCGATGCAATTCCCATTATCACACTTGAACTGATGAGGGGGGCATGTGGTTTCAGGGACATGGCACAAGTGCTCCAGCTCATCAGAATCATCTCTACAGTCATTAACCCCATCACAGACGTAGGTTTTATAAATGCAGAACCCATTCTGACAGGTAAACTGATTCTGATTGCAGGTGGGGTATAAGCAGTTCCTCTCATCACTGTAGTCACCACAGTCATTGTGCCGGTCACACCTGTTAGGAGACCCAGTACAACTCTTGCAGAGGTTGACAAGTCTCAACTATTTCTTCTACCTGAACACCAGGTTGAACATTTCAATAACAATATCCCCAATGTCATTAGTCTCCCTCTACCAGAATCTTCATCCACCCACCAATTTCCAGCAATTGAGGAATATAATAGTTAGCACTCCACACAACTTCCCCAGATGCTGGTTGTTACCATCGGAAATGTGGGCCTATAGCTATTTTTAAAATTGCATTCATTTTTCCCCAGTTGATAAATTAATTAAATACAACTTTTATAATTTTGGTGTTCAAAATATCCATTCATCAGATAATGAGACAGCTTATGGGCATAAGAAATATCCTGGGTAGCCATATGCCAGAAGTGCTGACACTCAAGTAGATACTCATAGGATGAGTGCTATCCTTTATAATAAAAGCCTAATATGCAAATTGACTGAATGGGTGGAACAACAGGCAGAACGACCGGTCGCTATGGCATGCACTGACCACCAGAGGACAGACACTCAACACAGGAGCTGCCCCCAGCCCACCAAGGCAGGTTCCAGCAGCACCCCCCCCCCACCTCTGATCGCCCCACTGGTAGCTCCACAGATGGGCCCTGATCACCAGCCAGGCCTAGGGACCCTACCCATGCATGAATTTCGTGAACCTCTAGTATATTATAAATGATGATATTATTAGATGTGTCCTCTAAGAACACATATCTTCCAATTGAAGTAATGTTTACCAATCGTGTTACTTCCATCTTTCATTGTAATACTCCTGCCACCTACCATGAGATGAGAATAGTAATGACTATGGGAAAGATGAAAAACTAGTAGGTTAGCATGGACTACTGTCAAAGGAAAAAAAAGCATTTCATAGTTCTAGAAGCTATTTTGGGATCCAACATTCCTAGGCATCATGAAGACAATAAAATTTCCTACAACTCTGCGAGCCAGACGATTCTTTCTCCTCTACATTGTTCCAAGATCCCATGAAAGTCATGATTACTGAAGGGGGCCCTGCTAACAGTAACAAAACTCATCATAAGTATAAAAGCATCTTGAATAAGGATAGGCAGAAACAATGTTTGACAATTCATAAAAGAGCACAGGAGTTGGAAGCAGAGCATTATAAGACATTAAGGTATCAAAGATGAATGTGGTCAATTTTACAACGGATCTATGGTCAAGTCTTCTAATTAGCACTCTTATCCACAAACCTAGGGCACTGCCAATGTGATTTATACCAAAATGTGAACATGTAACTGTAAAGAAAGCTACAATCAATGCAAGCTGGCTCAGCCCCATTTGGTCTCCTCTGAGAGCTATTTAACTCATTTCCAAATGATTTAAGATACCAATGCTTTCTTTCCTCTTGTTTAGATGCAATTCAAGAGGAAAAAGTAAGTCGCTTAGGCAAGCAAATCACCAGGTGTTTAGACACAGTTGTATGTCTATATTCCAGCGAGCTGCTCACAACTCAGTCATATCTAGGTTCTTCAGCCAACATTAGTAATGAGTCAAGAGGGAAAAAAATCAATAGGAAATATGACCACTGTGCCAAATGGGGAGGTAGACTTTCTGACAAGCAAGCAAAAATGTGCACGTTCACAGTATACTTAGTGGAGGCTCCTGGCACTCCAGGCAAACAAATTTGGAGCTATTTTAGACCCTATAGCTCAAGTTTCCAGACAAATAGTATCTTTTCTCTTCTACCATAGCCCTTGTCAAAAGCAACTCAGAAGGCTCAGGGGAGAAAAAAAAAAAGAGAGGAAGCAAGAAAAGATGAATGAAATCAGTTGTCTGGTAGGGCAGGTAAGTCAGATGCTAGTTCATAATAATAATGAAGGCAGAGCTCAGAAAGCCCAGAAAGGAAGTGAAATAACCCAGAATAAATTAAGAACTGATATAATTCTATTCCCTAGATCCTATGCCTGGGTTTTCAGAATATATGCAAGACTGGTGGTAATAAATATTAATTGGATTCGGAAGAACCAAATATCAGTACAACATAAATCTTGAGCAAATAGGGAGAAAATATAAAGATTATTCACTTCCTTGCACAAAGACAGCATCTGAAGATCACATCCATATAAGTTAAATATACACAAAGCAGATTTAAATGCAAGTTCACTAAAGAAAGGAGACAGCTCTGCCTCCTGACGTCTGCAGGTTGTTAGTATTCAAACCGCCACCTCAACACAACGTCCGTATTGGCTCCACTAGGAGATGAGTCATCCCATAAGAGGACACTTTTTAGACAACTTTTATCTACTTCTTTAATCACTACTATTTTTAGTCATAATGTCAAGTCCCTGCTCCTTTCACAACCTTCACAGGATGACTTAACCTTCGCCTTCCTCGGCACCACCACCGTCAGCACATGGTTCTGCGCCCTGCTGTATTCCAGGGCTGCTTGCCCCTCAGCAAACAGTCCCAGGAGCTCTGCTGCTCTGACCTTGGGAAGCTTCATATATCTTTTCTGTCTCCTCTCCTAGTAGGCTGTGAGCTGACAGGTCTTGTTCTCTCAATATACATGTGCAATATCTCTTCTTAGCTCCAGTTCTGTGTGTCTGAATGCCGAATGCATATTTTCACCTCAGGAAATCCGAATACATCAAACTCACCATCCACCTTGAGCAAAGTCCCTTCTGGATTCTGCTATTTTATTTTAATGTTCTTACTATTCTCTTACTCCATCAGGATTGAAACCTGTATATCATATTTCTTCTCAATTTCCCTATCTAAAAAGTTGCTAAGTGAGGATAATGAGATCTTAGGGCACTAAAAAAAAAAAAATAGAAACTTTTTGAATTGCTCATTTTGGAGAAAATAATGAGAAATCAAACACCATAATATTATAGGACAGGTTCCCCCAAACTGCAGGCTGTGAGCTGAGTCTGATTTACACAGTGTTATAAATTTAAAACTTGTTTCCAGCATTGAAAAATCTGAATATTTCATATGAAAATCCAGATTTCCGACTTCTCTTAAAAAAAAGGGGGGGAGAGAGAGCATAGGAGGTCTGGCTCTCCTGCCACTCCTGCACAATGCTGAGTGCTGGAGCACGTGCTCTCATTCACCTCACCTGTCTCTTCCTGTTGTCTCCCCTACTCTGAGCCCAAGGGCCAAGCTCCATTTATCATCCTACTTGCAACTCATTTTTCTCATAGCAAAGAAGAAAGTGAAGCATTTCTTACCCCCATGCCTCTATTCCAAATAGAAAATCAAGAGGGTCATCTGCTTTAAGGAAAAAGTTTTCTTATATCAAGTCTACTTCATTCATATCCCAGGCCCCTGTGCAAGGTCACATGATGTCTTTCATGAGCCCTAAGCACTTGCATTTTCATGAGCCCTTTCCTTCATAAAATACTTAAAGTTATATTTAATAATAACATTGGTATAAAGGCAGATATGTATATTAATATTATATATTAGAGGCCTGGTGCATAAAATTTATGCACTGGGGGGTGGGGGGGTGTCCCTCAGTCCAGCCTGCGCCCTCTCCAATCTGGGACCCCTCAGGGGATGTCCGACTGCCGGTTTAGGCCCGATCCTACAGGCAGTCCAACATCCTTCTCACAATCCGGGACTGCTGGCTCCCAACCACTCACCTGCCTGATTACCCATAACCACTTCTGCCTGCCAGCCTGGTCACCCCTAACTGCCATCCCCTGGAGGCCTGGTTCCCCCCAACTGCCCTCCGTCCCCTACAGGCCCGGTCACCCCCAACTGCCCTCTCCTGCTAGCCTGATCACTCACAACTGCCCTCCCCTGCCAGCCATCTTGTGGCCACATGGGGGCGGCCATCTTGTGCATGGGCATGATGGTCAATTTGCATATTATCTCTTTATTATATAGGATTAAAATTCTTTCCTTGATTTAAAATGTCTCTGTTTTTCCTTCTGGTTTTAAAAGAAATCTAAACATTTTCATAGACCACTGAAGCCACCATGCCTAATGGATAAGTCAGCTCTAGCCCCATGGGTGTTTTGGGTTTCTGGGGAAATTTTTAATCCCCATTTCACCTGTAGGAGTCAGGGATACACTGTCCATCATTACAGATGAAATCGTTTCCAGAGCAAGACCCCCGGGTGCAGTTCTGCCGCTCATCATAGCCATCAGTACAGTCTGCGTCGCCATCACACACCCAAGACTGGGGAATGCACCTCCTGGATGGAGGCACGTTGTTTACACAGAGAAACTCAGAGCCTGAGCATCTGTGTCTCTCTGAAACAAAGCACACACAGATCAGAAACTACATGAGAGCTCATTCTAGCAGACAAATCCTCTCCAAACTATTATTTCTCTTATTTTATGTTACTTAATAGTCTAAGGCAGTGGTCGGCAAACTGCAGCTCAGCAAACCACGGCTCGCGAGCCACATGCAGCTCTTTGGCCCCTTGAGTGAGGCTCTTCCACAAAATACCGACTTCTGCGCATGGGCCACGAAGTTTCAATCGCACTGTACGTGTGCGCCCGCACGTGGTATTTTGTGGAAGAACCACACTCAAGGGGCCAAAGAGCTGCATGTGGCTCGCAAGCCACAGTTTGCCAACCACGGGTCTAAGGGATGGAAGGAAATTAGGAGAAAAAAGGCCAACAAATCACATTGCTATGGTAATAACAGACCATAATAAAAATACCTCCAAAATTCCATTTTAATTGCTTTGGACTTTGGATTTTGTGGGTTTTTTTTTTTTCAGAAGAAATAAACATAATAAAAATCTCAGTTATCCATAAAATTAATATCATATTTTTCCCTTGGGGCTACAGAAAAAGACTCCCATTTTGTTAAGTGGATACCAAAACAATGCCTTACATTTGGTAACATTTTTAGTTTACAAAGTGTAACCACACAAACACAATGTGAGATAAGCAATTTTATGTGAATTCTACAGATGAGAAAATTGAAACTCAAGATGGTTAACTAGATGGCTCAAAGCCATAGAACTTTCCAAAGGGCTAGCTGGGGCTTCAAACCTATCTAGGTCTTTTTTTCTCCAAATGTAGTGCTTTTTAAACTACATTATAGTTACCACTTGAAGTAGAATTAGAGTATATAGGAGGACAAGAGTATCAGAAACCATGACCCTGTTAGGAAAGAGGTGAGGTGTAATTATATAGTCATTAACGCCTCCATATAAAAGAACAGCTGTTTTAGTGTTATTGTGAGTGAATGGGAGACAAAAGTTAGGGGGTCTTGGTGAAGGGAGTTGGGAGAAAAGCACATGTTGTAATCCATGTTTGTGCAGCTCCAAACACCCATTTCAGTGAATGGAGTGTTTGTGGAGCTATGGACCACCAAAGTCACTGACATGAAGTTATGATCAAATGTAAACATCAGGGAGCCATTGTTCTACCACAGAAAGACACCTTAGCTAAGAGTTAGTCATGCTCTACTGGTAATGAAAAATGGTGTTCCATAGTCTGTTCAATAGCCCTTCTCCAAATAACAGCTCTAAGGCAGCTATTTTCAACTGATGTGTACCATGGCACACTAGTGTGCTAAACGAATTTTGAAATACACAATACCTGGCTATTTGGTCAGGGGCACTGACCGCTTTTCCATTAGATTGTCAAATTTTAAAATGGCCAAATTTTTTAAAGAGCCAATACAACAATAGCCATCCAGTGTGAATGAACCAAAATTAGGCCTACTTTTTTGTCAGGTCAGTTGAATTTTAGTAGTTTAGGTATGTCATGAGATGAAAGGTTGAAAATCACTGCTCTAAGGAAATAAATTAAACTGGAGGCATCATTAATTGCTACACTGTAAAAGCTGCTATTAATTTTAAGTGTGGTAAACAGAATTCTCCTAATCTGTTCTAGAAATGTAGGACATTAGGTCCCTCAGCTAAATAGAAGAGTAAGAAAATAAAATTTAAAATCATTTTTCATCTTTTAAAAGCACTTAAGTATGATATCAAAGAATTGCACTCATTTGTTGCACTTACCACAGTGGTGTCTTTCATCCTCATCGCTCATGTCCCCACAGTCATTATCACCATCACAGATCCATTCTGTTTGGATGCACCTCCCACTGTCACACTTGAACTCATCACTCAAGCATGTTGACTCAGGGTACACTACAGACAAAAATAAAAAGCACCCTCGGTGAAAACAACAATTTGAAGTCCAATAACCATGAAAGAAGGCTGCTATAGCATGGGTCTAGAACACTGATTCAAATTCTTTAATCATATGCCCACATGTTTCTACTCAACTAACCAAGCTATCATAGACTCGTAAACCAGGAAACCCACAAAATTAGCCTAGGGCAAAAGAAAATTTTATTTTATTTAAAATACAGCACAGAGATAACAGTAAGAAGAAATAGGACCTTTTATAAGCTGGTAAAAAGGAGTGTAAATTGATACAGTCTTTTGAAGAGACATCTCCTTTGACACAGCAATACCACATCTAGAAAGCTAGCCCGTAAGAATCTTCCCACATTCGCGCAAAGAGGTTTCTAAAAGGATGACGAAGGGGTTCAGAACAGGCCTCTCTGAGATGTGCCCCTTTGGCATGTGGGTTATTTTAAGCTGAAGGCAACTGAGACCCTAGGGACTCAAGAAAAAACTTCTACTTCTCCCTTAAATAACTTAAATTGGGGGGCACTTGGCCATAATAACAGTTATCACCAGAAATAACATTTATGACCTATCCATAAGGCAGAGCAAACTTCTGATTACTGCATAAATACTCTTTCTATCATTTTCTGAATGATTTTCCTACCCTCTGAAGCTCCAAGAACCTTTCCCTCTCATCCTTAGCTCAGAATACCATATATACCTCATTTTCACTTTCTGTCTCTAAACCTCTCTCGAGTATATGGGGTTCCCATACATAGGTATGCAATTAAATCTGGTTATTTTCTGTTAATAATCTATGCCATGTAAATTTATTAGACCAGCCAAAAGAACCTATAAGGGTAGAGAAAATTTTCTTTCTCTCCCACAATATTCATTCCAGCATTATTTTTCAAAGTGAAACCAATGAAAACTACCTAAATGTCCATCAGCTAGGAAAGAGATAAAAGACACATGGGACATCCATACTTGAGAGTAATATTCAACAGTGCAAAGAAATGAGGTAAATTTATACGTGCTAACATGGTGACAAGATGTTGTTAAGCTAAAAAAAAAAAAAAGTAGGGAAAATTGCAGAAAAATGTATATAGTAAGATCCCATTTGTGTGTTTTTT
>NW_006293001.1:8609816-8622785 GCF_000327345.1 Myotis davidii
TGGAAATGTTAGGGGGTCGTCTTATACGCCCAGTCGTCTTATACGCCGGCAAATACGGTACATGCCCTTGACCAGAATCGAACCTGGAACCCTTCAGTCCGCAGGCCGTCGTTCTATCCACTGAGCCAAATCGGTTAGGTCCCATTTGTGTTTTTATAACTATCTCTCAGGATGTGTGGGTAAATGTAAGATGACACCCACCCTTAATAGTGATTATCTCTGGAGAGGAAGAGTATTGAAGAAGGGTAAAGAAATGTGAATTTTACTTTTTTATATATATATATACATATTATTATTTCTTTAAAATAACACCACTGCATGATATGATAATGTATTCATTTAAATGTCAGGCAGTTGGTACAAACTGCTATTACTATGACTTTGGTTTCCATAAATATGTGACTCCATTATTTTATTTATGGATCCTCAAAACACTATGTGCCCTTTGTTCCCTACAAGACTTTCAGTGTTGGGAAAAAGAACTTGGCAGAGAATTTCAAATAATCACTCTCCAACTATCAGCCACAGAATTTAAACCTGAGAGAAAATATAGGAATAGAAAATCCTCTCAATTCAGCTACAAAATTATGTGAATGGTCCTAAGAAAATATCCACAAAATAAAAGCTTTATATAGAATGGTATCTACTGCTGTGGTGTTTTTTAAAACATATTTTTATTGATTTCAGAAAGTAAAGAAGAGAGAGAAACACCAATGATGAGAATCATTGATCAGCTACCTCCTGCACACCTCCCGCTGGGGGTGGAGCCCACAACTTGGGCATGTGCCCTTGACAGGAATCGAACCTGGGACCCTTCAGTCCACAGGCTGATGTTCTGTCACTGAGCCAAACTGGCTACAGCTTTCAGTGATATTTATAATAGAGGAAAAATGTAAGAAATCTAAATGCTTAAAATAGAGGCAATTAACTCAGTGATAATCAGGGGAATATTATAGGGCCATTTAAAAAGAGTATAAAGACAACATAACAAGGGTCACAAACTTTCTCTTAACCAGCTAGTAAATACTTTAGGCTTATAGGCCATATGGTCTGTGTCTCACCTACTTGACACTCCATGTAGCACAAAAGAAGTCATAGACAATATGTGATCACATTCTAATACAACTTTTCCTATAAAGACAGGAGGTTGGCCTGGGGGCATAGTTTTCTGACTGCTATTTAAAATAATGATTTGACAGATTTTAAAAAATCAATGTAAAATATTGAATCTCTATATTTTTACAATTATGTTTTTAAATGTACATAAATATAGATTGGAATTTGCAAAAGTAAATAGCAGCCTCCACGCAGTAAACAAGCACAAAAGGGTCTAGGAAAACAATAGGGTCCCTGGAACTTCTTGGAAAGCTCAGATGGCTATGAGACCTTACCATAAGCTGGTACATGGGCAGAAGAAGAAGAGGATATGTGACCATGATATGCCCCTTGCCCATGTATGTGATGATTCCAATCACTTTTGTATCCCCCCACAGTCATATGGGTCAAAACACAGCCAAATTCAGAAATCCCAATCCAGAGTCAATTAAAATTAATAAGCTCTCCAAGCCAGGCACCATATTAGGTGCATCACCAACATAATCTCATTTCATTATTGTCAAGCAGCAGCCCCCATATCCTGATCAGCAGCCCACACCATGCACTGCACTAACACATTTTTAATGAATGTCTGCTGAGTGATTGCAGCATCTCAGCTGAGAGCAGGAGCAGGAAGTGGGAACATTAAGCAGCCACAACTGTCATTTGTGTTTAAAGTACTTGGAAGAGTTTCTCTAGCTGCATCATCATGCTTTTCGTGCTTGCCTACTCTCTTACCACAAGTGGCAGGTTCATCAGAGCCATCAAGACAATCTCTTTCTTGATCACAATACCAATGGTGAGGAATACAGGGTCCAGATGTGCAGTGGAACTCACTGCTGCTACACGAGTGACTGGCTGTAGGAGAAGAGAAAGAAGATAAAACCCATGAGCAAAACACCAGCTTCTTCTCATCAATCTTAACAACCTGCCTATATGTCTCAACTGAATAAACAGTTACCAAGAAAAGAGACTGAGGCCTAGGAAATGGGATTTTGTATATGCACTTTCCGTGGGGATGGAGGGTAAGGGGGAGAGAAGGCAAACATACTGCCCAATGTTCTGGAATATTTTTCCTGGATTCCATAAATCCCCAAATAAATTATATTTGTTAGAAATACCAAATAACTATCCCTTTGATACATGAAATCACAAATTATGTAAGAAAAGATTTGTTTCTATGTTTTCTGTGGTAATATAAAGTTAAATTCTATTGAAATAATAATTAAAAGCAAAAACAGCAATATGACCATACCTGAGCTCACCCATACACAACCTTGAGCCATGTTAGACCATCATTCTAGAGAGTTAGCTAAGTTCTGCTCTTATTCATCTTGGTATGTGGGGCTTTTATCTGAGTAAAATGATTCTACCTATGTTTGAATGTCTGTTCTTTTCTCAACTAACTGTAGATAGCTCTGGTCAAATGTATTTTCTAGATTGTTATGTGGATATAAACCAGAATCAAGTCTTATCATTCTTCTGATCTACAAGCTTCCTTGCTTTGGCCCATTATCCTATCTAATAAAAGAGTAATATGCAAATTAACCATCACTCCATCACAAAGATGGTGGTGGACATGGAGCTGGAGCAAGCAGGAGGCTTGAGTTGCCCTAGCGATGGAGGAAGCCAAGCTTCCCGCCTGCCCTAGCTGGCCCGAGCTCCGCTCAAGGCTACAAAGTTTCAATTATAGAAGATAAATAAATCCCAGATACCTGCTTTCAGCCTGCTGCGTGGCCAGCCTGAAAACAACCCTCAGCCCCTCACCCAGGCTGGCCAGGCACCCCAGCGGGACCCCCCCTACACCCTGAAGGGGCTGTGGCCAGCCTGCAAACGGCCCTCAGCCCCTCACCCAGGCTGGCGAGGCATCCCAGTAGGGACCCCCACCCTGAAGTAAGTGTGGCCAGCCTGAAAACAGCCCTCAGCCCCTCACCCAGGCTGGTCACATGGGGTAAGGGTCCCCACTAGGGGGCTTGAACAGCCTGCAAACAGCCATCAGCCCCTCACCCAGGCTGGCCAGGCACCCCAGCGGGACCCCCAGCCTGATCCTGGACACCTTTCAGGGCAAACCAGCCAGCTCTCACCCATGCACCAGGCCTCTATCCTATATAATAAAAGGGTAATATGCAAATTGACCCTAACACCAGAATGACTGGGAATGACTGGTCACTATGACACACACTGACCACCAGGGGGCAGACGCTCAATACAGGAGCTGCCCCTTGGTTGTCAGTACGCTCCCACAGGGGTAAGTGGTCATCCCCTGAGGGGTCGCAGACTGCAAGAGGGCACAGGCCAGGCTGAGTGCCCCCCACCCGGAGCGCACAAATTTTTGTGCACCGGGCCTCTAGTATCTTATAATGTGCCATGGGAAAAATACTGATAAGTAAGCAGAGGTCCCCAAAAAATCAGCAATAGCTCCAATCTGCATGTCCATATCTGATGGCTGCATCCTGAATTCTACTGCTTCTTGCTGCTGTTACTACAACTGACTCCTGCTCTTGAACTGTAGTCTGGCCTGATGACAATTACTGAATTCTTAACTCATGTATCTATTTACATTAATAGTCTCAAAATTATCAAGCTTAAGAAAGGGCTTTTAATTTGAGCTACAAATACAAGAAATTGTCTGATTGAACTAAATTACTAAATATGAAATAAAGGTTTCTGAAATTTAAACATATTTAAAATTAGAAAAATTATTTCAGTTACTAATGGTCATTATAATCATATTAAGCATAAATGTAAGGGCTTAATGTGTAAATTCTGCCTGGAGTTCCTACAGACAAAAGGCTTTCAACTCTGGGAGAAATGGCTTTGCATTTGTGGAAGGTTATGTAGCAGGGCAGGTCTCTGGAGGAAATATTTGGAGCTGGGCCTTCAGCCAGGGAACAGAGAGAAGGGGCTTCTTTGGCCCCTCCAATCACATCCAGAAGTAATTGCCTACTGCATCTACTTACAATGTCAATTAGAGATGACAAATTGAAATGAGCCCAAGCGCCCAGGCCATGTATCTTGTATTAGCTCAAGACATGCGTCCCCAGAACCACAGAAAGAGAAGCAGGCTTATATTACCGCAAAAAGTGGGGTTTTCGTCACTCATATCTCCACAGTCATTGTCTCCGTCACACAAGTAATGATGAGGAATACAAATATTTGTACTGTGACACTTTGTGAATCCAGGCTGACAAGTGCGATCGGCTTGAAAAAGACAACCAGATACACATTTGGAACATGTCCACCACACGTGTACCATAAAGAATGTCCATGTTAATGGATCTATTGCAGTATTCAAACCACAAGAAGGGAGACATTTTCAAAGCTATTCCAGAGGCATGATCTGTGATACTTATGTTACACCACAGATTCTAGTGAAAAAGAGATATTCCCAGCTGATACTGCAAGACGGAGAGGAGAGGCTTGCTTTGTAATCATTTCATTATTTAACTGCACCACCAAGAGTCCCAGTGCTTGGTTAAAGACATTATGGCATATCCACACAATGGAGTAATATGTAGCTATGAAAAGCTATATATTGATAAGAAATGATGGTTTGATTTCCAGAATAGATTGTTCTTAGTTCTTTGTGGGGCTTTTTTTAAAGAAAGCCCTAGTTTTCATATAGAAATTTCATCTCCCATGATCCAAGATTTCAGATCCCAAAGCACAATGAGTATTTAAGGTGAACTTACGGCAATTTTTCTCATCTGAAGTATCATTATCATGGCAGTTGTTTATGCCATTGCAGACAAACTGAAGAGGTATGCACCTTCTATTATTGCAAGTAAATTCTGTGGTGGCATTACACGCAATGAACAGGCACCCTTCCTCATCACTGTTGTCACCACAGTCATTGTAGTGATCACAGCGATAATGATATGGGACACATTTCCCATTGTCACAGGTGAAGGCTGTCGAATGGCAGGTGTGAAAAGCTAAGAAGAGGGGGAAAAAAACATTGAGAAAACCTCTTGATTAAAATATCATCCTAATTTCTCAACAGATACAATCAAATAGAACAGACACTTAGAGATTACCTTTCAAGGCAAAAACGACTGCATGTAAAGTGAGATAACACTTTTAATTAGTTTGATTAAGCAAAATATGATGTATGGTTTTAACAAATGAAGTATTTTAAGCAAATGGCAAAATCATTAAATTTCTCTATCATCTCAATTTAAAGGTTATTTCAATCACAAAAAAGCACGTAAATACAGTTTCTTTGGGAAAATAAAACTCTTAGCTCCTACAATGTACTATAAAAAGGTAACTAACCTCAAAACTTCCTAAGAAAGTGTTCTATGTCTTACTCACCCCACTCAGATGGAAGATGAATATTGGGAGTGATTTCCATATAATTATTGAGTTAATCATCCTTCTGCTATTTAAATTAATAAAATGATAATAGTCACCTATTGGAGCCCTTAGTTCCATGCTAAGTCATACTTAACATGCATCAAGCCTCATGCTGTGTTTTATCATATTGTTTCTCTTACATCACAAGAACCCTAGTAATAGCTCCATTTTACAGATGAGATATCTGAGGCTCAGAGAGGGTAAGCAATTTTCCCAAGGCTATTGAGATTGTGTAAATGGCATAGCCAGGGTTTTAATTCAGCACCTTTGCTTTTAATCACTACAAAGGGGCTTCCTAATTAAGCTATTCCATGGCACATATATCCGCTTATATGTGATTTAGCAGAAATGCAGTCTGGATTCTCAGAGTAAATGCTTTTTAGTTCTAACAGGATGCCTGAGGCACAAATTACAAACCTATTCACACACAGCAACAACCACTTGACATAAAGACAATGCTAGCTCCTAACAAAAGCTCCAATGGCCCAACTCACCACACACGCTTTCCAGCTCATCACTGCCATCACCACAGTCATTGCTGTTGTCACATTTCCACTGCTCTGTGATGCAGCGCCCATTGAGGCAGGTGAAATTGGAACCAACACACCGCGCACCATTGTCCACAATGCAGTGCTTATTGTTGTTGGCCAGATACCAGCGGCCCTCCTGTGGACACTGGCACTCGGCACCATTTGGACCTGAAGAAAGGCAGGCCCAGAAAAAGCAGATTTGTGTCACAAACATTCAGAGTTTCTCTTCCAGAAAAGCACTTAGCAACAGCTTCTATATTAAATGTGCTATAAGACAAGCCACGGAAACTGCTCCCATCAACTTTTCAATGATATTCTGAGTCATTTTTCTATCAAGAAGAGCAACCACCAGTTAATAAATGTGCCTAATTCACCCTCATCTTTAAAAAACTTCTTGTCTACACTGAAGCTATTGCAATGATTCTGCCTTCTCAGAAAATCTCAAAATATTGGTCTCCAAAGGCACATCTTCCTGTGAATTTGTTGTTCTCTATAAACCCCACTAGGAAGCACATCATACATATCACCAGAAATATTACAAACTATAGCTAGTACCTCCTAAGTGGAAGAATTAAATCCCAGACCCCCAACTTTACTTCTACCTCCTTTAAGCTTGAGTCAAAAATGCCTTCATAAGAGGGCTCCATATTAAATAGAAAAAAACAACAAACAAACAAACAAACAAAAACTGTCAGTCTTCCTATCAAAATACAAACCCCAAATCTATTTTTTGAATTACCCTGAAATCAAGAATTTGGATTTCGCTCTCCTTTTAGAGCTGAATATCCCTTCAGCTTTCCCTAATTTGTCACCAATATTATTACTCTCCTCGAGTCTATCTTCATGAGCAATGCCTTACCTGGTGCACAAACATGGCTGCAGCCCCCGTTAAACTGGTCGCAAGGATTGCTACACTGCTGTGGGTGATCCTTCACAACAACACGAACACTCATAAGCCGGAATGGAAAACTCGTGGTCATTGCAGTCTGGCCTGATCCATCATATTTATTAACTCGGTAAATTTTTCTTGTGGACCAGTCAGTCCAGTAAATATACTGGCCATTGATAGTCAAGCCAAAAGGACGCAAGATTGTGATGACAATGACCTCACGCTCCGTGCCCTTTAGAGTGCTGCGTTCAATCTTGCGCCTAAAACGAAGTTTAAAAAAAGAAAAAAAGTAAAAGAAAATGCTGGAATCCAGAAAGAGTTAGTTCCTAAATTGGCAGTGCAATGCCCGGGCCTAACCATTGCTTTATACCATTGACTCTCTTTCCAAGTAGAGCATATGCCACAGGCAATGTATCTTCTGATAATAGGAGGTCTTAATTTGCTTTATCAAACAATGGTCTGTATAAATAATTAATTTCCAAATATAATCTATAAGTAATCCCATAAAAAGGACCAGGCTAACATTAATGACAGGAGAATATTGTGAAGTAATATATGTAAAACATAGAACTTGGTGTTTAGCACTCAGTAGTCACTCAATAAAATGTTAATTACATTTCCCTTCCAACTCTCTAAATAAATTTTTTGATATGTCATTTACTGAGTATCTTGACGTTTTTACCAGGAATAATCCAAATTTAGACACAAAACATCACTATTTTGTTTCAAATGAGAAAAAATGAAGATCAGGTTGTCAAGTATGCAGTGTCTCAGGGCCAAAAACATAAGAAAACAGTCAAGAGAAATGAAGATTCCTGAGATGCAGATACCAGCCGTAATAAACAAAATCATCTCATCTCTTCAACTATTCCATTAGGATGATAGGAATGTGAGTAATTTCAGGAATACTTGGAGAAGTTACATATGAAATTAGAGTTGACAAAGTATCTAAGGAAAACATTATGAAAGAACCTATTTGAGAACATAACTGAAGTCAAGACTCTAGGAAAACAATTTTATAAGATACTAAACACTAAAGCCCAGAGAAAACTTCACATTAGTATGCATTTAAATGTCATGCATATTTTATTGTAATCACATGGGTCTAGTAGATTATAAATTGAGTGATTACATAATTCATCTAGTAATGCATCTTTAGATGCCTTTTAGTTCATAATTATTCAATCTCATAACATAGATCAATTTTCACAGATACATTCACCAATCTAGAATATAGTTCCTAAAACTGTGATTCTACATTTTGGCTATGTCTATCTGGCATTTTATATTTTCATTCCATTAAGCATTCCATTGTAAGTTGGAAGAAGAATCCACACCTAAATGAATAACTAAAGACACATACAAACTAGCATCTGCCCAGTAGAGAAGGTCTTCCTCATGGTCCACAGTGAGCCCACAGGGCCAGACCAGGCTGCTGTTCACAACGGGTTCCCGAAAGTTGCCTCCCACTGTGGCTCTCTCGATTTTGGCATTAGGGGCCCAGGAACTCCAGTAGATATACCTAGTCATCCAAAGGGAGTCATAATTAATTCATCACAAGGAACCTCATAATCTTTACTTGAAAAAGAATGTAAGCCATCTTCAACTGCAAGTTGACTTTAATAAGGGTAATGTAACCCTATACCATCCCCACCCACACAACTTGCCCAAAAGGGATGTCCTGAGTCAGAGCATTGGGAGTATGCTGCCAACATGTCTAGCGTCAGAATGAGCTCCTTCTCAGGTAGAGTCACTCATGCTCTTTCACCCTTGTTACCTAGTGTTACAAGCCCAAAAAATGTTGGCCCTCTATGAACATAAAACAATGCCAGGCCCCTCTCCCTTCAGAAGTAAGCAAACAGAAATATAATAAAGAAAATAATGGCATACCCTCCGCAAGGATCTAATACAACTGCTCTTGGTTTTGTAACGTGGGCTATCACAGCACGCTGAGACCCATCCTCAGCCATGGAGTTAATTGTCTGGTTGGTGTAGTCACTGTAATAAATTCTTCTGTTGATCCAGTCAAAAGCAATGCCATCAGTAGTCCCTATATCTGGAGATAAATCAACAAACACACATACATTAGAGTCTCAATATGTATTTTAGAATCACCGGGTCATCCATGTGTATTGTTCTCACTGTGTCCAAGGTAGGCTACACCTGGAGTGCTCTTACCTGAAACAACGACAGTGGGAGAACGGATCCCTGAATTAAGGTTTATATATGAAATCTGGCCATGGCTAGCTTCTAAATTTCGTGTAAAGTAAATTCTGTTATCGATGCTGTCATAGTCCAGGGCCATGACATGTCCTCCCACACTTATTGCTTGGAAAGGCAGGCTGTGATCTTCAGGATCCAAGTGTAAGCTTCCCAAGGAATTCTCCAAGGCAAAGATGAGGAAATTTTCTTTTGGAATGACACAGCTTTTCCCATCATGGTCCAGGGTTCCAAAAACACAGCTACAGTTTGGAGTGTGCAAGCCAGGCATAGCAAAGCAGAGATGGGGGCATCCACCATTATTTTCCAAGCAAGGGTTGTTGTTGACCTCTGTGGGTGACCGGGGTTGGACACTCTGGTCAAAGACGGTCACATCTCTTAGCCAATCGATATTGTCCCTTATCACTGCTGGCGGTTCTGTGTTCCCTGGTTCCTTGCTAGCTTGGAAGATTTTTTTTAAGTTTCTGTCTACCCATATGATAGAATTTCCAAAAACAGTGATGGCATAAGGAGTTGGGTAACGACTGCCATAGCGAATCACTTTCAATTCCTTTCCCTCAATATCGATCCTTGAAATTACATCTAAAGTATCATCGACCCAATAAACATAGCCGTTGCTATGGTCTACTGCTACGCCCCGTGGTGTGACAATGCCCTCTGATACAAGCACTGTCCGATTTGTACAGTCAAGAAAAGCACGTTCAATCTTCGGGTTTTGTCCATAGTCAGCCCAGAAGAGGTATCTGTTCTTGGGGTCTACAACAATATCCCTGGGCATATCCACTATGACTCTAAGGAGAACACGACGGTAGGTGGTATTGATCCGCAGAACTTCTATCAGTGATTCAGACTCAAAAGCATTTATGAAATAAAGATTTTCTGTTGGGAAAAAAAAAGAACATATTGATGAATGGAAAACCAAGAAGAAAAAAGAGGATGCCTCTTCAAATCCAAAACAAAAGTATGTAAGGTTGAAGTTTGGCTCAGTATATATTGTCTTTTCCAAGATAATAAATGTCTCAGTTTAGACTTAGAAAAATGATTATTACTCAGAATCTAAAGAGATTGTTTCTTCAGATATAAAGAGAATGTGCCTATCTTCAGCTTCTAAAGCACATTAGAATTCACAGCAAATGTCAGAACCCACTTTCTACTGTAAGATACATTTTTGCCCTGGCTGGATAGTTCAGTTGGTTAGAGCATTCATCCTGATATGCCAAGGTTGTGTGCTCAATCCCCAGTTAGGGCACGTACAAGAAGCCACCAATGAATGCATGAATAAGTTGCCCAACAAATCAAGATTTCTCTCTCTCATCAATACTTTTTTTAAAAAAGGTGTATTTCCAAGAATGTCCTTCCTTTCCTACCTGAATATTTAACACCTGAATCTTCAAAGACTCTAAATATACATCATCATAGTATACCTTCTACTTCAACATGATGAAAAGGAGTAAAGAGGGACAGTCATCAGGTTGTTGATCAATGCTATCAATGCTCCTTATGCTTAGCATTAACATGAGGTCTTGTCCTAGTCTTTCTAACTAGCATAGATATTTTCTTCTAAAGCCACCGAAACAAAAGTGCATTTGCCTTTGAGCATTACAGAACAATGTAAATACAAGGAGAAAAGGACCATGATGGCCCGGCTGGTGTTGCTTAGTGGTTGAGCATTCACCTATGAACCAGGAAGTCACGGTTTGATTCCCAGTCAGGGCACATGTCCTGGTTGCAGGCCTGATCTCCAGTGTGGGGTCTGCAGGAGGCAGCCAATCAATGATTCTCTCTCATCATTGATGTTTCTATCCCTCTCTGTCTCTCCCTTCCTCTCTCTGAAATCAATAATAAAAAATAAAAATTAAAAGACAGTATAATAGAAAGTGATCCCTAATGGATTCCATGTAGTTGAAAGTCTGTTAAACTATCTACCAAGGCACATCTACTTTGTTCCTATATCTGACTCAAACCTATTCTAGAAAAATCAGGCCAATATGCAGCTAATGATCTTACTCTTTTCATTTTCTCTCTCTAATTGGACTATAAATATATTCCAATCCACCAATCCAGGGTTGGCAAACTTTTTCTATAAAGGCTTGTTAATAGTAAATAATTCTGGCTTTGCAGAGTATATGGTCCTTTTACAAGCACTCAACTCTGCCACTGTGACATGAAAGCAGCCATAAACAATACATAAACGAATGGGCATAGCTATGTTCCAGTAAAACTGAACTTACAATAGGCAGTGTGCTGCATTTGGCCCATAGGCCACAGACTACTGACCCCTGCTTTAACTATACACGCAGTAATAATATAGAAAATTCATAATCAAGAGTGAGATTTAGGAACCCAATTAAAGCCTTATCTAACCATACTACCATATTTACTATTTGCAATAGACTCTTATTATAGTACCTGTGACTTTTATTATAATATATTTTAATATTTCTATGTGATGTCTACTTACCAAGATGGATAACACTCAGTGATACCTATTTTTATAGAATGGCATTATACTCTAAAAATTATAACACATTTAACATATTTTATTCTCAGTGTACCATTAAAAATTAGTAGTATTTCCAAGTTAAGCTCATGAAACAGAGCAATTAAGTTAATGTAATATTGGGTCAGGCATTTCAATAGAACTACAATAAAGAAAGTACCCAATCAAGAGGATTTTATAAATTGACAAGAAGAAGCAGTTAATAATTTGGCAATTAAAATTTCTCAGATATAAAATAAATACTTGCCATTTCATAATTTAGATTATATTTTAATATCAGAAAAACTGTACATGTATAATGTTAGGCTAAACTTTCTAGAATAAAATAAGGTGATAGAGATACAAATATAAAAATGTTTTTCAATAAAATCAGTATACAGCTTACCTACCTGCTACCCAGTCCACTGCAATACCCCGCACTCCATTTTCTCCTATCCCTTGTGTAATGATGTTTGTAAAACTAGACCCATTGGGTTTGATTCTACGGATTGCATTATTAGATTTCTCAGAGATGCTAAAATCACACCAATAAATAAAGCCAGAAGATACATCAACATCCACATGCAGTGCATTTCGTCCTGGAATGTTTAAGAAAAGATCATTAAACAAGGCCTTAGCTGAAAGTAGAACTTTTAAATGTCTGTCCTTCCCCTCAAACCCTCATTCCCAATCCCCTGCTCTATCCCCCCATTACAAAATAAACTATTTGATTCCCAGTGGCAATAAGCAAACCTACCATCCAGATGTTGGTTTCTCACATTTCTCACAATAAGGAGCACTGGCTCCTGGGGGAAATGGCTGATTAAAGTTTTGGAATGGGAAGGTATGAGGTGAACCTGGAACATCTTAAGAAGCAAGGAAGCACTCAGATACTAATGGCACCATGTCAAAAGAACACAGGCAGGCTGCCCAGCCGGTGTGCTCAATGCTTGAGCATCAACCTACGAACCAGAAGGTCACGGGTTGCAGGATCTATCCCCACTGAGGGGCGTGCAGGAGGCAGCCAATCAATGATTCTCTCTCATCATTGATGTTTCTATCCCTCTCTCCCTCTCCCTTCCTCTCTCTGATATCAATAAAAAAATCTTAAAGAAAAAAAAAAGATAGAAAAAGAATACAGGCAGCCACTTTAAGAGGTTCTCCCTGGCCAACATGGATCAACTGGAGCCGCAGAAGAGTAATTATGTCAACTATAACACATTTAAAAAATAAAAGTTTGAGTCACGGTGATAATAAATTTTTTTGGATTCTAACGGGGTAAATAGTACAGTTCTCCTAGAATATTATCTTATAAATGTAGAAGAAATGCTAGAATAAGAAAATCACCATTTTGCAATCCTAATTAAATAATTATTTAAAACAAGAATCATCAATGGCTG
>NW_006293001.1:8623849-8630896 GCF_000327345.1 Myotis davidii
GTTAAGAGATCAACCAAAGGACTTGTATGCATGCATATAAGCATAACCAATGGACATAAGACACTGGGGGATAGGGGAGGCTAGGGGACTGTCTAGGGCTGGGGAAAAAATGGACACATATGTAATACTCTTTGTAATACTTTAAGCAATAAAAAAAAAAGACAGAAAAAAAAAAGGTAGGCATTTTATGGTGACTTCCTTAACCAAGTGATTAAGTTTAAGTATCACTAAGAGAAGAACAAGCTGACATTGTTCTTTTATTTCTTTTCTTCTTAATAAGATTCTGTATCAAGTGCATAGCATCACCCATGAAGTATTCTGGCCAAATGTGTTCAAACCCAATCTAATCAAACAATTAGGCCTAACTTTCATTTCATGGGAATGCAAAGTAAAATTGACTAAAGGTTAAGTGACAACAGAAGGAAATAATGAGACAAATCCTCTAAAAGTCAACCAGTCTGTCACTTAAAAAAAAAAATTCAGGGGCAACTCCTACCAATCAAAAGAAACTAAAGAGACATTCCAAATATAATGCATGAATATGGATTAGATCTTGGCTGCAACACAAGAGCTATAAAAAATTTTCTGAGGCAAACTACAGAAATATAAATATGAGTATTGATGACAATGTCCATACAGGGTAGGGCAAACGTAGGTTTACAGTTGTGAGTTCATGGAACAAATTTATTCTTGCATCATTATTTATTAATTATTGTATTCTTCCCATATGAACAACTGTAAACCTACGTTGCCCCACAACCACACACAAATTGAGAGCTCAAATGTGGTGAAAATTGTTGAATCTAAGTAAGAGCATAAGAATGTTCAACTGTATCTTTCAACTTTTCTACACTTGAAATTTTTCAAAATGAAAGGTTGGGAGAAAAAAATTATTGATTTTATAATATCTTTACAAGATGGTAACATGGGTTCATTACTTTTTAAATATGAGAAAAAAAAGATGTGTCCGGAGAACATGTCATCAAGCAGGAGTACGTGTGGTGCCAGATACCTTCATCATATGCTTTTCTATCTCTTCTGACCATTTCTCCCAATGTTCATTCCTTCACCCTTTGTCTTCCCTTTCTACCTTTTATTTCTATCATTAGCCTGTGACACACTCCTTCTGAAGCTACTAAAATCTTAGTTCCTCTTTTGGTAGCATACATCTAGAAACCCCTGGGCTCACCTCGGAAGCGAGTGATCATTTTATACATTCGCCGTATATAAGCCTAAAGTGCTACAAAAATATAGTTATTAAGGAGAGACTAACACGTTCAGCTCATTTATTTCAAGTCATCAAATATATATTGATAATGATATTTCATTATCATTCTAAATAATAGTATAATTTCCACCCTAAATTTCCATTAATCCTCAGAATTAGGTCCAGTTCTTCTGACCACCAACTCTGTAGTTCTTCTTGCAATCGTGTGCTACATTCTATATTGTTCTAGGACTGTCATTCTCACTGTGGTCCAAGGACCAGAACATTAGCATGCCCTGGGAACTTGTTAGAAATGCAGATTCTCTAGCCCCACCCAGACTACTAAATCAGAAAATCTGTGGGTAGGGTCCAGGTCTGTGTTTTAACAGCCATCCAATTCTGATCACACTAAAATTTGAGAACCACTTGAGGCTGAGCCAGTTTATTTAAAGCGAAAGAAAGACAAGATTCATTATATGCTGAAGCCATACATGGAAAAATGCTTTGCAGCACCAAAGATTTCCATATGGCACCAGATGGAGTCAAATCTTACGTAGACTGTACTCGGCATACCTTGGCCTGCCACTGGCACCATGGCTTCTGAATGATCTGACAGGTCCAAGCTAAAGCCTCTGATTGCAGACAGCATTGAAACAACAATGAAAGAGCTGTACGGAGAGCAGGTCTGATGATCAGGATTGAGTTTAAATCCAGTGGCACAGGCGCACGAGAAGAGTCCTCCCGGTACAGGCAGGCACATCTGCTGACAGGCATTCACATTGTTGCTACAGCCATTTGAGGATCCAGCAGAGCCTAAATGAAATAAAAATTAGTGACCTACCTACTTGCCTCTCCATCTCAAACTTTTAAAATTGGGTCACCAAGTAATTCATTATAAAAATTAATAACAAAATATGGGGGGTGGGGAGAGATTAACCAAAGAATATATATATATAACCCAATGGATACAGACAATAGTGTGGTGAAGGCCTGGGGGTGGGGGTGGGAGCAGGGAGGAAGGGGTTAATGGGGGATAAAGGGGAATATCTGTAATACTTTCAACAATAAAGATCATTTTTTAAAAAATATGGTATCTGAGTTCACAACTTAAAAACAATACTAGAAAAAACTAGAGCTTATACAACTAACACCTAAAGGTATGACAACAGGATCACAGTTGTTATTATATAATAGAGAACGGACCATCAATTAATTGTATTTCTTCCACAAATCATGCAAGAATTAGGGTGATCAGTATATAAATTCTAATCTTTTTCCCCCTCTTAGCCTAATGTACTAGCATTTAAAATTATATTAATTTAATTATATGATCAACAATGTCATAGGCATTTGCTATAAAATATCCTATCTAATAAAAGAGTAATATATAAATTAACTGTCACTCCGCAACAAAGATGGTGGCGCCCATAGTGGCAGGGGCAGGATGCTGGTGTTGCCCCAGCAACGCAAGCCCAGTGTCCATGCCCCAGCCACGTGGAGGGTAAGGAGGGGCCATGGCTGTGCAGTGGGAGGGGAGGGGCCTCAGGCCAGAGGCCAGGGCGAGGGATGCTGTTGTCGTTGCAAGCCGGGCTGAAGGACCAGCCTCCCCACCCCCGATGCACGAATTTCATGCACCAGGTCTCTAGTATTACATAAGAGTATTGAAAGGTTTTTTTCCCACATGCAATAAATATAATACCAGTGACAACCAAGGTAATAGAACAGCAAATTGTTTGATAATCTTTGGTCAGAAACTAAAAGCTATAAAATATGTCAAAACTATAAAAATAATCTTTAGATCCTAATTTAAAAGGGAAAAACAAAAGTTAGATTATTTCTGGAAAAAAACTACGTTAAAATAGGCAACATCTAAAAGTATTCCTTTTAAAATTAAAAATTCTATCCTTTTAACACTTTCCCAGCAGTCATCCAATTAATACATACTGAGCAATATGCCAGAACTCTTCTAGTTACTGGGTAGAGGGCATGAAACAAGACAAACAAAATGACTGTCCTTATGGAAGTTATATTCTAATGAGAAACTCAGGCAATGAACCAATAGACAATATGTCAGTGAGTGCTGTGAAGCAAAAGCAAAGTACAGAGTTTAAAGTGATGGGGGAAGAATGGGAATGAGCTCACTCTGAAGTCAATCTGGCCTTTCAGATGACAGATTAGTCTCAGACACTTAGCCATTCTTAAGACATGGTTATCATTTTTAAAATATTTGGGGTAATTTCAATTTGCATGCATGGGCATGTACATTGGTCTGTGTGTGTACATCCATGGATGTGTATGTTTCAGTGACAAATACTTACTGCGTCTGTGGTAAACTCGAAGTCCCCTCAGATTTGGAGTATTATCTCGCAAGACTACTTTGTTGGCCCCAGTGGCCTTGTCAACTCTTTCAATGACCTCATAATGCTCATCAGTATAATAGAGGAAGGAACCGTAGACAGCAATTCCCCAGGGATGGGAAAGATAGTTTACCAGGACCATTCGATTGGTGCCATCCACGTTTCCCCTTTCAATCTAAAAGATCAGAATTTTGTTAGTGACTGATTCATAGTAAAATGAGAGAAACCTTTAAAACTAATATATCTGACTCTGTACTTTACAGAAATTTTTCATATCTATTTCCTGATTTGATAGCCACAACTATACTAAGCAGTTGGTCAGGCAAATGTCACTGTGCCCATATCATTGATAATGAAGCTGGAGTTCAAATAAGCCAATCAATTTTATCAGGTGGCATGGTGAAGAAATGGGTACCAAACCTCCTTCATCCCTAAATGTGATATTCTGGCCAAAGATACACAATCACTGCCTCCTCAAATAAATCCAATGGTGGGCCATTGCACAGGAGTTGACTGACCCTGCATTTAACATCGTCAACAATTTCTGCAATAGGGATAGGGAACGTGATCCGTACAGTCATAGAAGATAGCAGGACTGGTGGGGCAAAGGGTCGTGTTGGTAGAGCAGGACTGGTAACAAGCCTTAGTCAAAATGACTTGGTAAACTAAAAAAGAACACACAAGAATGAAGTTCCTTCTGGAAAATAAATAACAAGTGTTTGCTTCTGGAAGAACAACAAACTGTAGACATAGCTGCTCTGATTTCATTCCAAAAACTTGTCTCAAGTGCTTCCTCTGTGCCAGGATCTGAACTGAGTACTGACAAGAGAGACAAACGAGGTCTGGCCCACTGCCTCACTGGACACAGGAACCCAGCAGTTGCAAAAGCAGGTTGTGCCTTGAGAACTGACAGAAGTTCCTGAAGGCTAGAGCACAGGAAATAAGGTTGGAGGGGATCTGCTGAAGGAGTAATCTGGAGCAGATGAGCTGACCAATTCAGCTGAAGTGTTTGGAGCTACTCCTCTAGGCCAATGTTCTAGGCTGAGCGGTTATCAAACCTATTTGTTGTGGTTTTATGAAGACAACAAGTCTCCATCATGAAAGCAGGTCCGGTAATGAGGGACATGGTCTAGTCAAGGCTAGAGAGAAGTGGCTCAGAGTCGGGGAGGTGGCAGAAAAAAGGCTGGGCCTGAGAAAAGAGGCAGAGGACAAGGATTTGTAATGATTAAGTATGAACATGGTTATTAGAGTGAAGGAGAAATAGGAGGTTCTAGCCTGGGAGAAAGGATGGAGAGTCACACCACTAACAAGCTCACAGATTCAGAAGGGCAGAGCAGAAGTAGAAATGGGAAGGATGGACATGGTGAGTGCTGTGGGGGTCACGCCAAGTTATATGCAGAAATCATAGCATGTGACAAGAGCTTTCTCATCACTGCACACATTCCAGACAACTCAGAACAATCAGTATCAGCTTCACAAGCTCAGCAAGGAAGACCAAAGACTAAAAGGATGCTCATACCACCCCCCTGCTGGTGACCGCCCAGTAGAGTTTCTGATCCTCAATGTCAAGAGTGAGAAACTCCAGGTGTTCCAGGTCTCCAGTGAAGAGGGTTTTTGGAGATGTGCCATCCATGTGAGCACTTGCAATCTTCGCAGGAACTCCACTGTCAGTTCCTTGGTCTGACCAGTACAGTTTCCTTCAACCATGAAAAACACCATCATTAATGAAACAGAAGGTGGCTTACAGTGAATGGCATCTGTATCTTAAATATTTAAATTAAAATGTATATTTCTTTTCCTCAAGATGCACCTAATTCAATGGAGGAAGTCTGATACATCAATATTTTTTTTAAAAAAACACAAAGTGGAGGAGTACTTAACCAGAATCAATGTCTATATATCTCCTAGCTATTATTGGGGCAGAGGCCATTTTAAATAGTATCTTATCCAGGAGGATATCATTCACCATTAGTGGGTGATCCTTTAGCTTTGTCAAGTAGGTGGGAGGTTTATGGCTAAGAAAGAGCCTATATCAACAGGCAATCGCTTTCAAAGAATCGCATATCGCCCAGTACCCAGAGAAGGACAAAGCTAATGTGAAAGTTGTCGAGTACCTTCCTGCTCTTCTCAGGCTTCTTATTTAATTCTCCAAATCACCATCTATCACAAGGCCATCTACTTTCTTATCTAATCTGCTTCCTTTTATGAAAAATGCAGAACAATAGAAGAAAAAATAATACTTTTCTGAGAATGGAATCCCATTGGCATGCTGATATCAGGATATACAACTTTTTCCTACCTTTCCATTTCACAATGAACTAGACTCAGTACATTCACATGAACCCCAATCACCACAGAGAATTGCCAAGTCCATGATATATGAAAATTTATCAAAATATATGAAGGGTTGGTTTCCACTGAAGACACACTTCTAGAATTGAATCCAAGCTTTAATTTCTTGCTATCTCTTCTGCTATAGCCACAATAAACAATCCTCTTCACTCTTTTCTCACAAGTCCTTAACCTTCTTAATTCCAATCACCTTTATTTGCATACATCTTCCACTACCAATCCATAATCATCCCATGAACCTCATCATCAAGTCTAAACTTCTCGCCCTCTAACTTCTCAAATTCTGAAATTCTCTGATTTGACTCTCCCATTTCATCCCTGCTTCTATTTTATTTCTCCCATTGAAGCTTCTTTGCCCTTAAAACTTGTTTGAGCTCCCAAACCTCCAGTCCTTCTATGCCTGAACCTCATCTGTAACCATTTAAATAATATTCTTATTTATTCTCTTGATCTCCCATTGTGCCTACCTTGCTAAACACCAAACCTGCATTCCTGTCATTATTTCCTTTCTCCTCTCCCATTCCAGGTTATCAAAAGTTTGCTGAACAAAGTTACAAAACTCTTGTGAATTCTGAGTTCACTAAAATTTAAGCTACCTAATCTTAGCTGAGAACAATCATTCCTAGTTCACTGTATCATGTTCCCCTTATCAATTCATTCAAAGTCATTTCTACTGTCATTCCTGGCCCATAATTTTCACTCAATTATTTCATCAATGATTTTTCATCTGCTCTTAAAAATATGCTCATGTTTCCCTATTCTAAAATCTTTTTCCTGTGACATTTTGACCTACACTTGTTCATCTTTTTCTAATTTTTCTTTTTTTTTTTACTTTTCAATACCAAACACTCCTAAAAGGAGTAGTTGCACTTCCTCACCATTCTTTCATTGTTTAGCGCCTTTATATTTCCAGTGAACATCCTCTCTCACATGTCACCAGCAACTCTATAATTGCCTCAACCCTTTATTAGTGATCATCCACAGAAATCATTTTCTGCAGCACCTAATTCAATAACATTGGCTGTAACCTTCTGAAGATTTTTCTCTTTACTGAACATCCAAAACATTATATCCATGAGTTTCTATCCTGTTTCTTCTCTCAATTCTTCTGTCAAAATCATTGCCTCCCAA
>NW_006293001.1:8631276-8652649 GCF_000327345.1 Myotis davidii
GTCGAACGACCCTTTCACAGGGGTCACCTAAGACCATCGGAAAACACATACATAATTACATATTGTTTTTGTGATTTATCACTATGCTTTAATTATGTTCAATTTGTAACAATGAAATTGGGGGGTCACCACAACATGAGGAACTGTATTAAAGGGTCGCGGCATTAGGAAGGTTGAGAACCACTGGAATAGAGCTTCTCCCACTTTCTACCCACACTCCACTGCCCAAATGAAAGACAAATAAACTTCTATTTTCTTTGAGCCATTATACATTTTGGAGTTTGTTTCAATAGTTAACTGATCTTACATAACAGACCACCCAATAATGGGAGTTTGATGAATAAAAATGTTTGATGAATGAAAAATACATGTGTTTGAGTTTCAAAAGTAGAACTTTAAATCTAAGGTGTCCTTCTAGAAAGGATAACTGAAAACTAGGGCAAGTCAGCAATCATAGAATAGAATTTTTGCTTTTAGTAGCCTTTAAAATTGAGATTGATTTGCACATCATCCTTACTTGAAGCAGAAAGCTAATACAAATTACTTCTTCAGTTCCCTTCCAGGCCTGAGAATCTGCTGTCAAGCAGAAAATCAAAATACATGTGGGATGTTTTAAGTGTTTTTTTAAAAAAGTCAATGCTCTTATTTATAATTTATTATTCTAGTTTATAATACAGCATAAAATGAAATAACTAATCAAAGAGACCAGAGGACTCAAGTCCATATCACTAATTTCATCTTATCCTGTTCTCCCTGCCCCTGTCCTCTTCCACTCCAATCCTGACCAATCTTTCTGAAATACAGACTTGGTTCCATCACTTCCTTCCTCCAAATTCCCTGCTGGCTTCTTATTTCTCTAAAGAATCAAGTGCAACTCCTCAACATGACATGAAAGCTCTCCAAGATTTGTCCCCAAAAGCCTTTATCTGCTGTATCTCCCATCTGGTGAACTGCCCCCTGCTCTAAGCCTCTAGCTCCAGCTCTTTGCACAAGGACTATAAATACCACCCCCACACTTCTGCACCTTCAATGCTCAGTTGGCTTCAAGTACCACTCCCCAGTTGCAACCCATTCTCCACCTACTTAGAAGCCTTCTCTTCCTAAAAGGTCTTTTTCAAGTGTTATCTAACCCCTTAAAGTTTTCCACATTCACACAATCAGAATGTATTGCTCATTCTTATAATTCTATTTTTAAATCCCTGAAATTCTTACTTATTTGGAGTTAATCTTCAGTCCAATGTGCGTGAACAAAGAACAAAATATATATTATATCCTTCACATTAAATATACCACAGAGCTATTTCTCTTCCTCACTGAAATCTATATTATTCAAATATTAGCATATGACATCAGAAAATGTCCTAGGTCTGAAATCTTCCATTTTATCAGATCATAACCTTTACAAGAATGGTGCTATATAAAAGGCATGCGCTGTTTATTAACACTCACCCGTTAGCAGGATCAACAGTTATGCCAACTGGAAAACCAACTCCAAGAGCTGTCCCATCATTGGTAATCAATGTTTTTCTGTATCTGACATCTCCCCGGAGTGTCAAAACCTATAGCATAGAGCCACTTGTTAGAACTGGATTTCATAAGGGGAAAAAAAGAAAGCTGAGATGAAGGAGAACTTAAGACACAACGAATTCCAAAGCATGATTAGGGACAAATGGAGGTTATGGAGGAGGTTCAGTAATTCCTAATTGCATTTCTGGGCTCAAAGAAAATCCTCGCAATAGAAAATGAGAGCAAGAAAAGAAAAATCACCTCTCAAATTCCTATTTTCAATTCACCTAAATTTCAGGAAGGGAAATGTATATAAAGAAAAGACAGACTCAAATGGGGGGGAAAGAAAGAAACTACAAAAACTGCCTTTAGAAAAAGGAAATTCTGAAAGACAAATGGGAATCCCACAGCTCTCATGCATCCCAGTAACCAGACCAGAGCACCCAGTAGCCCATCACCACAAACACAGTGTGAATTCACGCAGACTTAAAGTGAATTCTGTTCCAAGTTAACAGTCTGAGTTAAAATACAGGAGTTCAAATCCCTGCCCTGCCAGCTCTGACTGTATGACCTGAGACAAGTAAATTTATCTAAACTTAGTTTCTTTGTCATTTCAATGTGGATGACAATGGCACCTTGTACATAGAGCTCACAGGACAATGAGGTAACACACACGTGGTAACTGGCACAAGTGTGTTTAATAAATGTTTCCTGTTTTCATATTGGTCCACTTAATGGGCTAATCCTATGAGGTAGATAACATTATGCCCATATTATAGAAAAAGAGGCCTAAAAGATTTAGTGTCTTTCCCAATGCTATCTATTTTTAATTATTATTGCTATTATGTAATAATCACAATGCTAAAGAACTCTGACATCACAGAGAAATATGGATTGCTGGACTAGAAGCAGTTTTTCTAGAAGCAAGGCTATTTTAATATGCACCTGAGATGGTCTGAGGGGAGAAACAAGTAGTAAATTAGAAAATGTCTGTTGATTTGCATGAAGGTGTTCCTATAAAATTGTTTTTCAGTGCAAATAATTATTTGTGTATCTGTGTTTATGTTTTTCTCTCTGTTGCTACATGTATTTCTCTCTCTCTTTCTCCCCCCACCCCACCCCCATACACACACACACACACACTTCTCTCTCTCTTTCACAGTTCTCTCTAAAATTTTCTCTTCTCTGATAACTTTCTTTTTCTCCTACTTGGACTAAGATAATTTTTCTCTTTTCAATTTGCCTCTTTCTACTATAATTTCTCTCCTTTTCCTAGGCCTACAGATCTCTTTATTTCAAAGGGAATTTCCTTCCTTGTTTTTTGGAATATGTCAAGCCATTCTGTCAGCTTCACTTTCCAGCTAAAAAATTGCTGTTAGTGAATGGGCTCACAGCTACCCCTAGTGGAAAACAGTTTCTCAAATGTTTCTCTTTTATCCTGAAATGAGAATTGAACCTGAATTACTCTTGTGCTGGAACGGATATTGTACAGGTAAACAATGAACACTATTCTTGTTTTCTTAAGCAAGCTAACTTTCTCCTGGAAGAGTCACAGTAGATATCACCAAAGGATAAAAACAATAAAAAGACTAGAAAGGCAATTTACCTTTGAATCATTATTGTCAGGGGTCTTTATGGATATTCTAAATATATTTGTGACTTGAGGGAATTAGGGCACTGGCTTCATAGGCCACCTTATTGTCATGAAGTACATTTCCTTATTGAGCTACTGACCCCATTTTACAGGTAAGGAAAGAGAGGCTCAGAGAAGATAAGTAATTTTCCCAAAGTCAAACAGCCTGTGAGGAAACACACTGCTCTCCCCAGTCACAAAATGCATCTTCATATCTCAGGGTTTTGAATAGAGTGTTTTTCTCTATCTTGGCTGCCTCTTCCCTACTTCTTCATTTGACAGAAATAAATATTGGTCATCCTTTAAGACTCAACAATAACCTCTGCCCCCAACCACACAACACTTTATATTCACTGCTGGTACCATACAGTACTTATCACACTGCAGCAAAAGTACTTATGTGTCTGGCACTCAGATGTGTAAATTATTCAAAAGCAGGAAAAAAATGTTTTGTTTATCTTTGAATGTCCAGAACTAACTATGGGACTGATCCATAGACATCATTTACTTGTGTTTGCTGAATGAATGGGCAAGCAAGCCAGACTCAAAGCAAGGCCTTTGGATTCCAGAGCAAATGATCTTTTCTCAGTACCTCACTGCATTGGGGAACAATTACAAACTTCAGGTTTATATGGATAAAGCAGCCTTACCCATACGGATGTCAACTGGTACCTCTCATCCTACCTAACACTGATAGAGAAGACACATTTCCTGCTAAACTCTCAGTCTAAAAGGGAAGGCCCCCATTAACAAGGCAAGAGACCAAGAGATAGAACAAGAGCAGATTGTCATTTGGAATTCAGACAGCTTTGCACTGAGTGGAGTCTAGAGAGATGTAAGTTCCATATTAAGGTTCTTGGGCTGTAAATTTTGCCCATGTTTTGATGGCAGGTGATATTTTCAGTTGACATTATGAACAAATATCTTCTGTCACTGACAAAGGGAGTTAAAATGGGGCCAATTGCTGGAGTTGTGATTTGTAACAGGGCAAAGTTAGAACACTTCTGAGTTAAGCCAAATTCTTAACGTCTATGGACTCAGATTGTTATTTTTAAAACAAAGGGCTTGCCCTTGCTGGTTTGGCACAGTGGATAGAGTGTCAGCCTGTGGCCTGAAGGGTTCTGGGTTCGATTCCAGTCAAGGGCACATGCCCTGGTGGTGAGCTCAATCCCCAGTAGGGGGTGTGCAGGAGGCAGCCAATCAATGATTCTCTCTCATCACTGATGTTTCTCTCTCTCTCCCTTCCTTTCTGAAATCAATAAAAATATATTTGTGGGGGAAAAACAAACAATGAAGGGCTTGAAACAGATGAGCCTCCAAGTTGCCCCTCATGTTAAGAGTTGATGATTCTACCCCGTTTAATTCTGGGGGATTAATGTTTGTGCATATTACAAATGTCCCACTCAATGTAAATGGTTACTACACTTGCCTGCGCTTGGGAATGTAGTGAAGATTAAATGAGATGATGTTTGTGGAAGCCCTTTGTAAATTGTAAAGCACTGGCTGACGTGAGCTCTTCCTGTCTGCTGGAAATTAGCCACTTGGTTGCTGTATGCCTTCCTCATCTGTAGTATTTCTCTTTCTGAATGTTCCAAAGAGAACATTCTTACTAGCTGGTGCCTAATCCAGCGCAGTGACTGTCACTTTACTCAGCCCTGCTAATTGGCCCTCTCACAAGGACCTCCCTTTGCTTTAGGAATTTTCACTTTCAAAATTATTATAAATTAATAACCCCGACCCCGACCCCACCCCCCCACACACACACACACGTTTCAACTTTGTCCCAGAGTGGAGAAAATCAATGCTAGTCAAGTTACTTCTGATCTACTTCATGTGATTTCATACCTACACCCCATCTAGAATTTCTTCTGGGAACTAGAGTAAAAAAGAACAGTTATCGCAGAGAGGAGAGTATCAAAGAAATCAGAATCAAGTTCCTACTTTCTGTTTCACTGTTAGAAAAACTATATTGGAGCCATAGAAAGATTTTCATCTTAGAACAGAGGTAACCTATAAATTAGGCTTACTACTAAAATAGCATTGAAGATTTGATGAGAAGAGATAGTGAAAATTCCCGGCTATTATAATCTTTCTTTTATGCTGAATTCTTACATCATTTTTACTTACTGTTTTTACAAAAATATCTCAAATCCTCCTAACAGGAACAAATTAGCATTGATATTTAGGAGGAAACAAAATAGGTCAGTAAAAAGTTTCAAAAACTTATTTTTAAGTTGGTTTTCTTCCTTAGCTTTGATACAAATATTTATTCGCTTTTGTTTCTGCTTAAAAATAATTTCAAAATTCCATGAAAGTATTTCCTGAGAATAGATTTTACATGAATCAGAAACACTCTTGTGTACAGAGTATTATGGAATCATTACCTCAATTGACTGAGTTCCAGGATTGGTGTAATAAAGGTTTCTTGATATCCAGTCTAAGGCCAGGCTCATAGAAGCGCCCAAACTAGACAGAGGAACAAACACAGTCCTGTTGGTGCCATCTGTCTTCACTCTGTGAATTTCACCCTAGAAAGAAAGACATGGAGAAGTGAGCTGTTTCAAGGCCACATCTTCTCCATGAAAACACTTCCTTCACTGCGGCTACTGCCAGCTGCTATGTCTCTTTAAACTCCTCAGACTTGCAGAAGAGGCCAAGGTTCAGCACCATTGGATGGCCTCACTGTGTACAATGCTAATGCCGCCACACTTTGAAAACACTGATTTTTAAGTGTGTCACGGGAATACACAAGGCTCACCATTCAGACTATCTCTGATACTGGCTACCGAGATTTATTTGTTAATTACCACGGGCCAGAGTCATAAAAATAAACCAAATCACAGGTGAGAATCAGGAGGCAGAAATATGTTTTGCATAGTGGGGAGAATAGCAAACACATAATCTTCTCTCTCTCTCCTCATTTGTATTCTCTTTGCCCCTTCCCCACCCTAAAGGGTGAGGAGGGGGCACAATGGGAAAGCGACTGGAGAAGTTTTCTTTTTATCCTCGAGGCAAAGATTTGAATGAAGGCTCCAGCAGTCACAACAAATGCTTTCCTGGAATCCCTAGGGAGCTCCTGCTTTTTGTCTTGAGTTGTGATCATTGTTGTTAGTCTAATATCTTCTACAAGCTTAAAGCTCCTTAAGAACAATCTTTGTGACTGCTGCTTCTAGGCATGTATTCTGCAATTGGAACCAGCTAGTTCAGTGCAGGGCAAACAGTAAGCACTTAATAAGTACTTGCTGCATGAATAAAAAATGCCCAATAGCTTAAGTGTGTTTATTATTCTAAAGCTAAAGTGTTTTCTGATCTTTGCTCCAGGACAACTTCCCATTTATATCCCTCACTGAATCAAAAAAATAATTTAGTGGTAATTTAGTGTTACTGGATCATTGACCTTTTATCCACCCAGCAAACGTTTGCCTATAAGGAGGTATCAGTGCAGGCTCTGTGAGAACAAGTTACAGATTTTGAATGGTATTCAAAACTTACTGGATTCTCAACCCAATAGATGAATTCCTCTGTATCATCAAATTCAACATCATAACCGTTCTGTATCCCTGATATAGGAACCATAGCATCATTGCTCTTCACCTCAGGATTAAGGGAGATTCCAAAAATTACACTGCGTCTTACAGTTATTAAGAAAGGTTGATCATCTGTGAAAATAGCAGAGTATCAGTCAAAATTATATCCCACTCTTCCCAGACACTTAGAGTAATGAAAGGCAGTGGATTGTTACCATTTTATGAAATAAAATATAATTGCAGCATTGCAGCAATAAATATAATGCACAATATATATTATATCCCAAACGGCAGTGACTATGTCTGATTTACTCACTATTATGTCCCCAGAGCCTGGTATATAATAATTGCCTAATAAATATTTGTAACTAAATGAATGATCACATAAATAAATAAATGTGTGGGTGCATAGGTGAATACATAAACAGTATCTCTCAAAAAGTATCTGTACATTGAAACTTAAACATCCTCATAATATTTTACTCAAACTATCAGTTCACTTAGTCTCCTTAATACAATGAAGTACTTTTTCAAAGATAATCTTATCCTAGCTATAGTCCCCTTATTGAAAAAAAGAAAATCTAAATGAATGAAATTTAAGAGTGGGTTTTGTTTTATCACTAGAGGCTCAAAGCACAAAATTCATGCACTGGCGGGGGGCGAAGAGGGGGGAGCGGGACGGGGGGTGTCCCTCAGCCCAGCCTGCCCCCTCTCACAGTCCAGGAGCCCTCAGGGGATGTCCTACTAACTGACGGCTTAGGCATGCTCCCTGTGAGCCTAAGCCACGTCTGGCCTCCCTCTGCAGGCTGATCAGGGGAAGGCACCACTCCCATCACCCTGCTGCTCCTGCCACTGCCAGCTGCCAAGGTGTTTTCATCAACATGGACTCCAGTCCCTTCACCACGAAAAAATGACAACTTTCTTTAGGCATTTTCAAGATGTGTCTTTCATAGGATATGACCTTTCTTTCTTTCTTTCTTTTTTATCCTCACCTGAGGATATGTTTCCACTGATTTTTAGAGAGCTTGGAAGAAAGAGGGAAAGACAGAGAGAAACATCAGTGTGAGAGGGACACTTCAATTGGTTGCCTCCTGCATGAGCCCTGACCTGGGCCCCGGCCAGGGAGGAGCCTGCAACCTAGGTACATGCCCTTGACCAGGAATCTAACCCAAGGTCAGTTGGTTTGCAGGCTGACACTCTAACCACTGAGCTTGCTGGCCAGGGCCATCTGCTTTTTCCCTTAACCTTATCACATAAGCATTTCCAAAGATATGCCAGACACAGAGTAAATACTATTGTAAAGGCTATTGAATATGTAGGTCAAGTAAAATGTTTTCATCTACAATTGTTAACAAGTTCTCTAAGCTTCTTGTTGAAAAAATGTGTAACTTTCAACACACATTGACACTTTGTTATCCAACTGGTACAGAGAAACCATTTGGGAAACTGAAAAATTTCCACCTCACTAAACTCAGCCCATGGAATTTTTGTGAAACAACCAAAGGTACTATGTAGAGTTGACATTTATCAATCACCATCATATAGTAATACTGATTACACCAATCCCCAATGCACAGTTCAAGAATCTGTGGTGAAAGAATGCTTTGTATCCAAAATGTCTATAGCCCAGTTTAATCTTCTGCTGAAAGACAATGAGGACACACTAAATTAAACAATGTCAGCAAAGATTAGCTTCATAATAAGTCTGAAGAAAAATTGCAAATGCCAATCCCTTTGTAAGCATTACCAATAATTAAAATCTTTCATCAGGAAAGTATCATTGTAAAATATTACATGGAATAAGCCTACATCTGCATAATCTGTAAACACCATAAATTTCCTAGACTCAGCATGTATTTTCCATTTGAAAACTAAATCTACCTCTAGATTAGGACTCTAGTTTCTCTTACTTTAGGAATTTTTTATCATTAAACATTCAGTTTGAACTTATGTACAGCCATTTTTATGAGTAGCAAAACACATTCACTCCTCTTCACTGAGAAATGAAAGAAACTTGAATTTATAACTCTTTAGATTTTTAAGCAAAGGCGAATGATTTTTTAAAATAATTTATTATAACCCTAGCCTAGCTGGTTTGGCTCAGTGGACAGAGTGTTGGCCTGCGAACTGAAGGGTCCTGGATTCCGTTCCAGTCAAGTGCACGTGCCCAGTTTGTGGGCTCCATCCCCAGTAGGGGGCGTACAGAAGGCAGCCAATCAATGATTCTTATCATTGATGTTTCTATTTCTCTCTCCTTCTCCTTGCCTCTCTGAAATCAATAAAAATGTATCTTTTAAATAGATCAAGTGAAAATTCCAGAAGAAATCTCTTTTGTAGATTGACTACATCTTTTCCTTTCTTTCTTACTCCCTAAAGTACTTAATATAACCCTTCACATATTCTTCAATCAACCCAGTAAAATATCTAGGATTAGATAAAGATTAAATTGCTCAAATAATCACTTAAAATATTTCATACAGTGGATGCATATTTTTAGAGTTTCAGATAATAATAGTAAAGGTATTGAAACTGGAGTGGGAAGACCTAAGCTACAACACTCATGATTGGCTATTGGCTATGAGAATAAAAATGAGATCAAGATCCTGAAAAATGAAGCCATACAGTAATGTCAAGACAAGTACCATATAATTTCACTCATAGGTAGAATTAATGAACTAAACAAGCAAAACAGAGACTGACATATAGATAGAGAGCAGGCTGACAGCTGTTGGGGATAGGGGTTGGGGGTTGTGTGGAGGAGTGAGGGGATTGAGAAAAAAAGAGAAAACTCATGGACATAGACAGTGGCAAAGTAATAGCTGGGGAGATGGACAATGGAGGGGGCACAGGGAGGATAAATAGGTATGGACACAGACTTGACTTGGGGTGGTGAACACACAATACAATATACAGATGATGTGTTGTGGAATTGTGCACCGGAAACCTGCATAATTTTGTTAACCAGTGTTACCGCAATTAATTCAATAAAAAAAGAAGAAAAAGACAAGACATTTTTTTAAAAAAAGAAGAATTTTGACTTAAGTGCAGAATTTGGAACTTTCAATTACCATAGCTTGTCTAACTGTAACCAGGTAAGAGAAAATGTGAGGCTAGGACTGTTGAATCACATGCACACATAATATTAGCTTTATATTCAGAAACTATAACAACTGAGTACTCAATTAAGTCGCCCCATACACATACACTCCCCAGATACTGCTGAATCAAAGGGAATGCAGCACACACTCCATCAGCAAGTGGTTTACAGCTTACACTGAATTGCACAGACGACGGCAAGGCCACCGTCCGGGCACACTTAAAGGGCATACTGTACCTCTCAGGCAAGTCACAGAATCATGAGAGAGACTCCATCCAGAGGGACAAGCACAGGAGTAAAGCTGTGGCCTCTTTGAGGAAAGCAGACATAGGTGGCTGCAGGGGGCAGAGGCACAGGAATTTACATCTGCAATAGAAAGAGAAGTAACCATTGCTGAATGGAAAAATCCCACATAGAAGTGTACAGAATGAATGGGCAAAGAAAATGTGACATATTTATATATACACATACACAGTGGAATATCATTCAGCCATAAAGAAAGGAAATCCTGCCATTTGCAACAACATGAATGGACCTTGATGGCATTATGCTAAGTGAAATATGATATATATCAGAAAAGATATACACTATATAATCTCACTTACATGTAAAATAAAAATGAACTCAGAGAAAACAGATCGGTGGTTTCCAGAATCAGAGGGTGGGGGTGAGTGAAATGGTGAAGGTGGTCAAAAGTATTAGCTTCCAGTGATAAGGCACATTAATTTTGAGGATGTAATACACGGCACGATGACTATAGTTAACAATACTGTACTGCATATTTGAACATGCTGAGAGTAGATCTTAAAAGTTTCATCACAAAAATGTTTTTGTAACTGTGTGTGCTGATGGATGTTCACTAACTTATTGTCATAATCATTTCACAAGATATACATATTTCAAATCTTGTTGTACAGCTAAAACTATTATATGTCAAATTATATCTCAATTTAAAGAAGTACATTTTTATTTTTATTTTTTGTTTTTGTTTTTTTTTATTGCTTAAAGTATTACAAAGGGTATTACATATGTGTCCTTTTTTTTCCCCACCCTTGACAATCCCCTGGCCTCCCCTACCCCCCAGTGTCTTATGTCTATTGGTTATGCTTATATGCATGCATACAAGTCCTTCGGTTTATTTTCAAACGTGCTCTGTCACACCATTATTGTCCCCCAGAGGCCCCTAGTATTTGAAGACACAAGTACACGAAGTTACCTCTGTAAGTCTGGGTATTTTCCTTGACTCCTTTGGCCTTCCCTAACACCCAGCTTTCATCATAAAACTCATAAGAGGCAAAGACGGAGGAGTGACTTGCCCAAGGTTACAGATCAATCCTGTCAATACCGGATTATGAACTAATAGCCACTGAGTAATCCTGAGCTTAGTATGGAAATATGATGCTAAGTATTATTGTCTCCTGGCCTGACCTAAAAGAGACCTTTTCACATTAAATGAAATCAAGGTGTGTGTCCCTATGTGACCTTTACAATTACGCACTGTTGACCAAATTTGATTACATAACAATCTTTTATTTTTCTAATGATGACATCTTTGTGTGTCTCTGCTCCTTGACAAGAGTGATCCTGTGTGTATCCCAAGCTCACAGGATGTTCTCCAGACCTTACATGTTCTTATCACATACCTTGTCAGATCTATTCATCCATTCATTCGCTCCAAAATGTTAAGCCTTCACTATATACCCACACACTGGGAATACTGTAAACATGGGACGGATATTCTAGCAAAGGAGGCAGAACTAAACTCATAAATTGTATGATTTCAGGAGGTAGGAGAGAGTAAAAGGAGAATAAATGGTGACGGAAGGAAACTTGACTTGGGGTGAACACACAATACAATATGCAGATGATATATTAGAGAATTATACACCTGAAATCTGTATAATTTTATTAAGCAATGTCACACCAATAAATTCATAATAAATAAATAAATAAATAAACAATTCTGAGTGCCAAACCAGTGTGGTTCAGTGCTTGAGCATCGACCTAGGAACCAAGAGATCACAGTTCGATTCCTGCTCAGGGCACATGCCCAGGTTTCAAGCTTCATCCCCAGTAGGAGGCATGAAGGAAGCAGCCGATCAATGACATTTCTCTCTCATTGATGTTTCTATCTCTCTATCCCTCTCCCTCTCTCTAAAAATCAATCAATAAATATATATTTTTTAAGTTAAAAATATAAATAAATAAATTGTGTGATTTCAGAATATGAGGATAAACAGCAAAATAACTATGAGAAGGGAAGGTTATTTTAGATAGGGTGATTGAGAGCCAGCAGGAGCATTTAACAGAATCCTAAATGACATGAAGGAGCAACTGATGCGGAAATCTAGAGAAGAGATATTCCAGGCAGGGGGAAGAGCTGGTGCAAAAGTTCAGAGGTAGGGCCCGACCAGCATGGCTCAATGGTTGAGCATTGATCTATGAACCAGGAGGTCACCGTTTGATTCCAGGTCAGGTTGTGGACTCAATTCCCAGTGTGGGTGTGCAGGAAGCAACCAATCAAAGATTTCTCTCATCATTGATGTCTCTCTCTCTCTCTCTCTCTCTCTCTCTCTCTCTCTCTCTCTTTCTCCCTTCCTCTCTGAAACCAATAAAGATATTAAAAAAGAAAAGAAAAAGATACAATGACTTAAAGATACGATCCCTGGGAGGCAGGTGGGCCTAAGGCAGGCATAAACTCTGCAAAAAGTTCAGAGGTGGGAAGTTGCCTGGTATGCTTCAGGACACAATGAAATGCAATGAAATCCAATGTGACAAGAGTAAGTAAGTGGGAGAAGAGACCAGGGAGATAGCAGGGGCCAGATTCTGAATGTGATGAGAATCCACTGCAGAGTTATGAGGAGAGAAGAGTGACTTATTCCTCCTCACACTACCAAAGTCAAATTTTTAAATCACCTCTCCACCTACACCAGGCACTCCAGGAAGATGGGGTAGCCACAGCAGAGCACCTACAGGGCAATGGTGCCATAATAAAGAAGTCCTAAAAATAGGTGGTAGTGATAAAAGGGACTGTGTATCTGGTCTATGCTGTATTTGTCAGCGGAGGAAATTGAGACTCAGAAAATTCACAGAAGCAGTAGCCAATTGCTAAATAAAATGATACAATTTAGACCTGCTGCTGTTACATACAAGATTTGAGTTTTAAATCACCTCTCCACCTACACCAGGCACTCCAGGAAGTAATGGTAAATAAAAGTAATGGAAATGTTAGGACAAGGGTCGTTGGTAAAGTGGAAAGGAAAATTCATTGCATTTTCCATTTCCAGAATAAGTGTTTTCCAAGCTATTTTCAGGCAGAGTGTTTCTCTGTCTCTCTCAATTGTCTCTCATTTACCATTCGGCTGTTTTGCAGGATGAACCGCAACAATCCCAAGAGGCTGGTGCACATTATAGATGACAATGGAATGTTGCCCTCCATGCCACTTGTTGGCTTGAGTGACCTGCTCAGTTGCTCGGTCAGTCCAGTACACGGAATCTTCAAAGACGGTCAGGGCATAGGGATGCCGCAGAATCTGCGAGGCAGAAGAGAACAATGAGATCTCCCCCAGAAATAAAAACCAAGAGAAACAAAGTAGAAAAGGATGCTAAATAGATGGTTTCCTTTAGCATGTAACCTATAGTAATAAAAGCGTAATATGCAAATCAACCAAACAGCAGAACGACCGTCCAGACGACCACGCTAAGACACGCACTGGCACCAGGCCAGCCAAGGCGCGTGCGATGTGATTCGTCGGGGGCCCACCATTGCCCCACGATTGCCCTGCAGAGGGAGGCCCAGGCCACCCTTTGAGGGGTGGTCGATCAGGGGCTTTGGGGAACCAGGGAACCAGAAGCAGAAGCAGGCAGTGCCAGGACAAAGTGGGTGTAGGCAGGGGGCAGGGCCAAAAGGCAGCCAGGGCCACGGCCACGAGGGCCCCAGCAACCGGGGCTGCAAATGCCTACCCTTGCATGAATTTTGTGCATCGGGCCTCTAGTTATTTAATAAAAACACAGGGAAGTCACTGTTCAAGAGACAGACCAAAATTATACTGCTTGACCTATCTCCCATTATACCACTCATAATCCTTTCTCATGCATGTGTCATTTAGTCCTCATTTTTACTCTGGTAATTACACTGGGCACCCATTTACAAACGAAAGCAAAACTGAAGCACAGAAAGTGAAGTGCCAGGTCTGGGGTCCCCACCACCCCATTATCATCTCTCCTTCTCCAGTGCAGTTCCCACTGTCTTGTTCTGCCACTCACAGGTGTACATAAATCTGATACAGCTTAGATGCATATTTTCTGAAGGTGGAGAGGCCCTCCCGGGTCTCTTCAAGTCACAAGACTGTAAATAATGACAATCTTAAATAGAAGTCATTAATAGTTCTTTGGGAAAAAAAATACATTTTCTGTATTTTACCATAACTTGTGAGAATAAAATCCACAGAATTTCCTAAATAAAAATACAAAGCACATAACAGGCTATGATTAATTGAGAATGTAAATATAATTAAATTGTTACTATTTGTTTAACACTTTTTAAAGGTACAGAAGCAACAGATTAGCACCTACAAATCAACTAAATTACACGAGCAATCTGACCATGAACTAAAATAAAAATACGTATTTTCAGTTAGTAAAAAAAAAAAAAAAAAAAAGATGGATTGGCCCTTATTCCTGTTAATATTCCCTGGATTGAGCATGCAATGTCTGTAACACAAAAATTAAGTTCTTCATATTCTTGTTATTCTGTCTGCTTTCCACTCAAGTCACTATTATAGTTTCCGGGTTTTTTCCTCACTACCAACTTACCAAATCACTGGCTATCACCTGCCTCCGATGTTGTCCATCATAGTCACAAAAATCTAAGTAATCAAGATAGGCATCCAAGAAGTAGAGCAGTCTGTTGGGGTAGTCAATAGTTAAGCCATTGGGCCATAAAATCTTGTCTTGGACAATAACAGTGCGTGAACTGCCGTCCATGCTGGCTCGCTCAATACGAGGGTGATGGCCCCAGTCAGACCAGAACATCAGATGTTCACTGTGAAAAGAAACTAGTTACCAATAGGACAGAACATATTTCAACACAGAAAAATAACTGTCCTCTCAAGTAAAGGGCATCATATACACCCTCTACTTAAAATAACTCATTTCCAGTTCAGAATATATGCACAGAGCTTACTCTTTCCTCTGAGCATTGCAAAGGAAAACTAAATATGATGCAACCATAAGTCACCTAGGTGTTTTCTATAATGTTCATAAAACATGCAGTACATTATAACTCTGAAATGTCTCAATGTCAATTCATGTTTCTGTACAATCCAAAAATATTGGATCTAGAAAAATCCATCTGTCCTTGACTTTCTACCCTGTCATGTTTAAGAGGGTCAATTTATTTCTCATCAGAGATTCATCATAAATTTCACTGGAGTTGAATCTCTGCAATATCTAGAAGTCTGTATCACACTGAACATAATTTGCCCAACTCGTCACCCTGCAGACAAGAATCTAAGAGAATCTAAGCAAATTCAAGAGAGGAGGCCTGCAGAGGTTTCTAAGCATGTGGGAGAATATCTTTTTCTTCCCTTTAGGAACAACAGGAAAAAATTTTCTCCCTTGTATTACATTAAAGGGAACTCTAGGAAATAGCATGAAACCAAAGCAGAAAAATCTGGCTTTTATTATTTTTTTTTTTAATGAAACCATGAGGTATCAAAGTTATAGCAAGCTGGCCCATCTACGGCATATTACTGTATACATTCATTAGAAATTTAATTATATAATTCTACAACAATCATGTCAACAATTGTATTGCCAAGCTAATAAATCAATGCAATCTGAAAGTGAACAATCAATTGCCCTTGTGTACTTTATGGCAAACACTATTAAAGATAAAGAAATGATAGCAACAACCAGTTGGATGCCTACCACTTCTATAGAGAAGTTTAAACAACAGGTCATTTTAAATTGTATAATATGCATATCAGTGACATCATCCTCCTATTATTATTCCTTCATGATAATCATGTCAGGGCAAGATCATTGGGAAAAAAAAGTCTTACCTAAGTCTGGGATCTAATGCTAGTCCCCTCGGCATTGTTACATTTTCACTAATCAGCACAGTCCTGTGGCTACCATCCAGTTTAGAGACTTCAATTGTTTGCAGAGCATAGTTTGTCCAGTAAAGATTGCGACCCACCCAATCTACCACAAGGCTTTCAGTCATGGTGGTGCCACTGTCAAGTACCTAAAGACAAAATTGAATAAAGAGTGAATTCTAAAGGGAATGGGTGATAACATGAAAATCTGGAATACGGCATCTAAGTTGCTTGTGAGCATTATAAAATTTTGTCATCCCTTATAGATAACTACTAATCAACACTACATTTTTATAGGAAAAACATACAAGATTTTGTAGAATTGATTGGACTAGTGTGTAGTTTCATTTTGGTTTCAAAGTGTTTCCAATTAACAAAAGCTCTATCCATTCTCTAAACTGGCAATCCTATGAAAATTTATAATGCCAAGGTACCAAAAGTAACATCTTGATTAAGTGCTAATGATTATAAAATAAAGTTCTGAGGGGCAGAGGAAGCATATCTATCAAAGGTCAAGAAACAAACTGGGAGATAGACTGAACAACATAATTAAATTAAAACTATGAAAAGCAACCTCTTAACTCCCCTGGCGCTTCCTTCTGCTCTCATACACGAGAAAAAAAATTGCAAAGGGAACCTCATAGATTTTGTGAAGTCTCTACATCACGTGACCTGGAATTCAAAATAATGGATCTGCCTTCAGAGACCACTTCCTTATCTAAAACATGCATAGATTTGGAGTTGTGAATGTCCAGGCCTCTTGGGTACAATACCACCCAAAGGCAAATATGAGAGCTACCTAGTACACAGTAGGATCTTCTCTCACTGGAGAGTAATAGCAAAGAGAACCACGACAGTGGAATTAGGCCAAAGGTCAGTAGAAATGTACTTACTAGTTTTCTGTCTGTTCCATTTTGAAATGCACTCCAGATTTTGCCCTGAGTTCCATCAGACCAAAAGACACGACCACTGACAGAATCAAAATCAACAGCTACAATGTGAGAACCACCCTCGATAAGTGCATAGATATTGTGGACCTGGGAGGTGATATTGTCAGCAATAATTTGGTTCTGACTTGCCACAAGTAACAGAAGACTTTCAGATGCTGTCGAAGAAGAAAATGCAAAAATGTCACTGATTCTGGAAGAAAACAAAGCTAAAGCATCTCAAATATTTGATGAAATGCTTTTGGTAACAGAGGAAGATGTAATTCCAAACTATAGTAATGGCGAAAAACAAAAATCTCTATAAAAATTTTTTTAATCATTCCATGCCTTGCCTAAATACTTAGCTGATTTTCATGAGTATTTAAAATAAGCTTTTTCTGATATATTTTTCTTCCTTTAATTATATTGTCTAAATATCAATATGGAGTAAACTATACTTGCATTCTTCCTATTTCTAGTTACTTTTATACTTTGCTTATCTTCTTTCCTAAATTATAGGCTTCTTGAAAGCAGGAATCATGTCAAATAATTTTTCCAAAGGCATTCAGCTGTGTCAGAGGCGTCTAATTATCTCACAATATCCCCTCTACTTTGTTTTAGCCCTCCTTTATTTGGTCATTTAAAGCAGCTGAATTAATATCCTAATATATAGTGTAATCACTTTCACATAATAGAAATTGAACTAATATTGGGCAAATTGAATGCATTATGCTCATTATATAAAGATATTTAAATAATGTAAAAAACATTTTGATATTATTCTAAATAATTTTAAAAAGCATCTTCTACTGTATATGTTTTGACCTCCATTTTCCAAAGTACAAGATCCATCATTTGACTCCTAATCAACATTTCCAAATATCTATATAACACATTTGATCTTAAGCTTTGGGGTATGTTGTTAACTAGAGTTAGTTCACTTTCAAGTTCAGTCATTACCTGTAACTTTGCAAGTCTTCCCATCAGTGTCTAACATGTATTCTTTATCACACCAGCACCGGAAAGAACCTCTTGTATTATAACAATGCTGGCTACAAAAGCCTGGATTATCACATTCATCTATGTCTTCACAGGTCTTAGAATCATTAGCAAGCAGGTATCCCAATGGACATAGACATTGAGCCCCAAAGGGCCCTTGAACACACTGGTGAGTACAACCAGCATTTAAATTTGAGCAGCTCTCCTGGTCTAGAATAAAGAAAGAGAATAAGAAAGGGGAAAAGTGAGGAATCTTTGCTTCTTTGGTTCACCCTACTGCAAATATTTGTCATATAGTCTAAGGCTATCTTCAGCATAATACCTAGGTAAGAGCTGAGAGCAGCACTCACTTGCATGAACTCCACAGGCTAGTCAGTGTCTGCTCTGATAGACCTAAGGATTTACTATTCTTCACATCCATTGGACTTGGACCATTTTCTTCGCTACACCCCTCTATTATAATTCCATTTAGTCCAATGTGAGAAACTTGAGGAAATATTGGTGACATCAAGAAACACAACCATCATTGATCAAGCATGCAAATACACCTAACTTACTTCTCATTTGCTTTCTGTTATTCTTCTACCCATATAGAAATAGAAGATAAGACTGACATTATGAGCAAGGGCTGGAAGGTTTATGGAAGTGAATAAATGGAAGGGGAAAGGCAGTTGGAACACTAGAGAGCACAGGTCCACAAACATCATTCTTTAGTTTCAGGGCCAAAACAGCAATGCCTGAAGCCACCCAAACATAGCTCACATGCCTGGAAATGCAAATGCCCTCTATTTCCATGTAACTTATTACAAGAGTGATGGTACAAAACATGCACTAGAAGGGGAAGTAAGTCAAATTGATTAGAACATTTTCAGCACAAACACAACACATATAAAATCATAAAAAGAAAAAATACTTTGCAATCGTACCTGGCTGAGGTTCATCTGAGAGTGAGCATTGATTAAAGAGGGAAGAAAGAAAGGACAGTAATTAGGATTACATGCCAATCACAGAATTCTAATCACAGCAAACACAAATCCCTGGACTTCATTTGTTTTGTGACAAGTTCTGATTGAAATTAGAAAATATTAAAGTTAGAAACTTTTGAGTCCATTACCAATAGAACCAAATTTAATTAGAGAATCTAATGGCCTCAGTTAGACTTATTTTTTTAATGATTACATAAAAAGAAGTACAAACACAGAACCAAATGCAGAGGATTTAATGAGAAATATTATCCAGTGATGATTTATTTGAATCATGATGCTTATCCCTACACAGATTTGAACTCAGAGAGGAACTGAAATCCCTTCCTCAAAAGCTACATGGTGATTATGACAATGGTGATGCACAGCAGGCTGCCGGTCAGAATGAACTGATGGCCAGTAAACTGTGGTCAGGGAACTTACTGCAAAGTGGGGATTCATCTGTCCCATTGGGGCAGTCAGGGACGCCATCACATACTGCAGTCAGATTCACGCAGATGCTATGGCCAGGGCACTGCCATTGCCAATTGGGACAGTGAAAGGCTTGAGTAGGGCAGTCCTTCTCGTCACTCATATCCCTGCAGTCATTGTCCCCATCACAGACCCACTCTTTGTGGATGCAGTTTCCATTGGCACAAAGAAAATGGGATGGAGAGCAGGTCTTGAGCACACAGCCATTGTGCTCATCAGATCCATGGATGCAGTCTGGATGCCCATCACACTCCCAGATCCCTGGAATGCAGAGACCATCTGATTGGCACTGAAATTCATCTTGGTGGCACATACCGGGAGGCCTGGTTGCTAAAAGAAAAGCATGGGGAAGATAGGCTTGTGAATGCAATTAATAACTCCTTTTATATAATCCCTATAGGAAATGGTTTTGGATCAATGATAGGTTTATAATAACGACTAAAATAAATATTAAAATGTAAAAATGATACACAGCGTACCCTCCAACATTGTGGTAAATAGAAACCTTTATGTGTCTGGTTCGTTGATCTGACAACAAAGAACATGATGCACAGCTCTCGAATAGAAGATAAATTCCCTCAGTCAAAAGAACATTCTATTTCCTGCATTTCTTATGTTCATTCAATTACAGAATAAATCATAAAATACAACTGTCTCTTTATTAAAGAATCACCAGAGCATTTCAATTGTACTTAATTAGCTATGGTTACTTGGAATTTCATGTGTTCAATAATACATTTGGATGTCATAATTATTCCTCAAATAAGCTGTATCCGATTAAACCAGCACACATTAAGCAAAAGGTGACAGCCCTTAATTCTTTGCAAAGTTTCCACAGTTCATCAAGTAATTCTTGAGAGATAAGAACTGTCTCCCTATTTCACAGGGGTAAGCCCTCCTACCCACAAACCCCCAGGAACCTAGAAGGGCAACAGCAAGTCATTAGTACCTGGAACTGTAACCTCAGATGATCACAGAAGTCTATGTTTCAATGTGACATAGGAAAATCAGTGACTAAGAATGTCTGGGTGGGGTGCACACCTATAAAGCATGTAACCATTTTATTTAACTTTTCTTTTTATCCATAGATTTAAGCACTTCTTTTCTGATTGAGTAGAACTGACAGAAACCTACTTTTTATGGTCCAAAATACCATTATTCAAAAAAATACCATTATTCAAAAAAATACCATTATTCAAAAAAATGACTACTTCACTGACAATTTTTGTACAAGTTTAAAATCCATGTAACACAAAAAGTAGGCAATTGCAAACACTGTACATTATAGGTTTCCAGCCTTTGTAGACTGTAGGTCTGTCAATTTATATTCCACTAAGTTTTCTTTGAACCCTCTGAGCAGAAGGAATTTCTATTCTCTGAGCCTTCATAGAATTTTATCTGTATCATTTCTAAGGCCCTTCTAACTAACCACCTTGCTTTATTATCTCTTACTTTCTATAATTACTCTGACTAGACTTTACAGACAAATACTTAACATATATATCTTAGCAGATATTCAACCAAAAAACACTGAAAGAATAAATTCATTAGAGTCAATATCTAATTCTGCTCCATATCACATCCATACCATGATTTGACTCTACATTGAAATTTAAAAGAAACCATTAAAACAGCTTTTTATATGCTAAGTCTCAAAAATCTGAGACACACTAATTTGGGATAACCTAGAAAAACTTAGTAGTAAAAACAAAAATATCTAAGAAATAGTTAAACTACCTAAGAAACTATGTGAAAGTTCCCATTTATACAACTAATTCACAAATCATAAATCATTACTTGGTAATGTGTTGGCAACTTCATTATTTGTTTCATACTGCATTCCTTCGAAAATACTTTATAATTCAGACTGTCTTCCCTCTGGTTTGTCTGAGCTAGAGAAAATCTGTGGTAATATCAGTGCTGTTAGAATGAAGTGATTCCTCTTGTGCACTGCTGGTGGGAATGCAGACTGGTGCAGCCACTATGGAAGACAGTATGGAGTTTCCTCAAAAAACTGAAAACGGAACTCCCATTTGACCCTGTGATCCCACTTCTAGGAATATATCCCAAGAAACCAGAACCACCAATCAGAAAGGAGATATGCACCCCTATGTTCATAGCAGCACAATT
>NW_006293001.1:8652691-8654424 GCF_000327345.1 Myotis davidii
TGTAAAAGATCAACCGCAGTACTTTTATGCATGCATATAAGCATAACCAATGGACTAAGACGTGGGGGGGTAGGGGAAGCCAGGGGATTGTCAAGGGTGGAGAAAAAAAAAAGGACGGACACATATTACCTTTTGTAATACTTTAAGCAATAAAAAAAATACAATTAAAAAGAAAAAAGAATGAAGTGATTCCTTTATCTGAAACATGCTGGGTCTATGGTACTTACGACAGTCTTTCTCATCAGAGTGGTCGCTGCAGTCAAAAACACCATCACAATGATATACGTTGCTAATACACTTATTCTCACTGGCACATTTGAATTGAGAAGCAGTGCAATTAATTACTAAGAATGAAAGAAAGAAAGCATTAGAAATCAGCTCAATGAGACTGGAATTTTTCTAAACAGCATGAATAAAAAGATAGCAATCCTCTTACCACAACCATTCTCATCAGATCCGTCAACACAGTCCTTGTCCCCATCACAGACATAAGCCAGGTCAATACACCGATGGTCAGGGCAATGAAACTGACTAGGCAGGCATGTCGCTGTAAAGTCTAATATCACCCAAAAACAAACCAAATAACAGTTTATTTCTTGTTCAATGTGTAGCAGAGCCAAATTGAAAAATGCTAAAGAAATAGATGTTATTTTAATTGTACATGTGTTCAAAATTCCTTCAACTTAGCCACATTGCCAAAGTCAGACCAGCAAGAGCACTCAAAATTAAGACAGTTTTTTTTAAAAAAGGAATAAAAAGACTATAGGTGAATCTCAGAAGGAAGGGAGAGGGATGGGAAAGGAATTAACTAAAGAACTTATATGCAATATTCAAAATGAATCAACACAGACAATAGTGCAGCGAAGGCCTGGGGAGGGGGCAGAAGCAGGGTGGAGGGGATCAATGGGGGAAAAAAGGGAGATGCCTGTAATATTTTCAACAATGAAGATAAATGTAAATAGTAATATTAATAATAATAAATAAATAAACTAGGCTATTAAAAAATATCATGGGCAAAGTCAAAAACAGTGATTACACCCTGAAAGTAGACCACACTTAGAAAGTTAGCATCATGGGTTTGGACTAGGCTACACTTCATGATTACTAGTAAGTCCAGGACTCCACCAAAGCTAAGCCATGGAGGCCAACGAGGCAGCATTTGTTAGCCTGACCTTCATGCTAGTAGCAATAGAGTATAGACTGATCATGATAACTGGATTTAATCCAGAGTCTAATCAGAACAATTCTAAAAACCGAGGGCCTGCTTTGCTGAAGAGACCCAGCCTTAGGATCGAGTGTGCTGGCTGCCCATCCACTGATGAAGTTGTATTAAATATCCCATATAATAAAGAGCTAATATGGTAATTAGACCGAACAGCAGGACGACCGTCCGGACCACCTTCCAGACAAAGGTGGGGCTACGAGGGCCAGCCGAGGCTGAGAGGGGCCGCAAGGGGCTGCGAGGGCCGAGCCCCCTGCACGAATTTCGTGCATCGGGCCTCTAGTAGACTTATAAAAATCTGAAAGCCAGAAGGGATCTCAAAGCTCATCTATTCCCGAAGGAAAGTGACTTGGCTAGTCATGCAACCAAAACTAGAAACGACAACCTAGAGAAAATGAGAACTGGCGAGATAAAAAGCAGATGGGTAAGATTAGTGGTCATTTAAATGTTCTGTGCCTCTATAGTCTATTGCCTTCTTCAGTATCAAATGAAAAGTAAAACAAGAGTAAAA
>NW_006293001.1:8654864-8658076 GCF_000327345.1 Myotis davidii
CCTTTCCCTCCTCCTCCTCCTCCTCCGCATCATCATCATCTGGCATTTACTTAACAATGATCATATTCCAGGCACTTGTCTACATGCTTTATGTTTTTTTCTCTCTCTTAATCCTTACAAGAATACAGTGATGTACACATAATTATTTGCATTTTACAGATGAGGAAACTGAGGCTATGAGAGATTTAGGAATCTGCCCAGGACTAAAGCATAAAGTGTGACTTTAAGGACTGCCCTTTGCTTTTAAGCATATTTCCTCCAGTAACAATTTCAAATTTGGTGTACACATTGCATGGTGTTGAAGAAGAAAGCCAAGAATATGTAAAATAAAGATTGTTTATGGAACACACACACACACACACACACACAAATCTCAGACTACAGAAAGCTTGACAGTGTACCATTTGAAAAATGCAAATTAATAAAATGTTCCAGTAAAAATCTGCACCTTTAGAAAGAGGAAAATAATACATAAAAGGAAGAAAATTTTAGAAATTTCAGAAAAATGGGCATGTTCATTTTTCAAATGTCACTCTTCTTTCTCTCTAAAAAATACACAAGTTATTATTACTATTAATCTCACTTCGATAGAAATTTCTGAGATTTCAACAGTCCACTATCTTTTATTTTTTAATGGAATACTTTTGTATTTTTAATACCATTTATTAAGCTCCAAAATTTATAAACTAGATTACCATAAAAAGAAAAATACAAAAATAAAGAGCACCATTTCATTCCTAATTCATTTTATACCAAAGGAGGGGGAAGGGTGGAATACAGCCCATGAGATTTTCAAAAGCTATTAGTATAAGTACCTATTCTGTGATAACATTATCTCAGACACCAAAGATTCTATCTTTAGTTTGTTTTTATTTGACTTTTTGAGAAGCTTGACAACATGTGAAAACTCTGCATTGGCCCAACAACCAATGTCAAAAAAAATATATTTTACTGAAGGTGGTCCAAATCAATGTGAGAAATCATTTGCAACATTATCTCTGAATGATATTTATTGTTCAGCTTCCTAAAATTTGAAATCTTTCAAAATACTTTTTCCCTTAGAGATAACCCACGTTTTCTTGTTCAGCCCGCTTCTTTCTATTCATCCCAGAAATTATCTCCAGCCTATAAACTACTTACTAGACGTGCCACATAGGTGCTCATCACTGTTATCATGACAGTCATCAATGCCATCACAGCGGTAGTAGCTGGGCACACATCTGCCATTGTTACACGGGAAGGAAAAGGAGCCACACTGCTCCAAGGGCGGTTCGTGGGACGGGTCTTCCACACATGTCAAGTGATTAGAAGTCAGGCTCATTCCATAGGGACAGCCACACACCCGCTGAAAATTTGGCACCGGGAAGCAGAAGTGGCTGCAGTCCCCATTCGGGTGGGTGGGTCGATTACAATAGTTAGAACCTGAAAAGGCAATGTCCAGAGATAGCAAGTTAATCACATTTCCATTAGGTTGACCACAGGTATGGTTTGTGAAGAAAAACAAATGGGAAAGGAAACTTTTCAGACCCAGTATCAAAAAGTACCTTCCTCTTGGAAATCAGCATGCCAAACATAACACTCAATATGAAAACAGAAAAGTGCTAAAATGTATTTCTTCCAGCAACACTCTTAGAATTAGCAGAGTTGAACAGAGATTTTTTTTTTAAAGGAATTACAAATGAGAGCATGAGTGGGGGAGAATGGGGGTTAATGGGGGGGGGGGGATGGGGACACATTTGTAATTCCTGAACAGAAATTAAGTCTTGCAGCATGAAACTATCTGGGTGATAGGAATATAAAACTATCAATATCTATATTAAGTAATAAGTACTTAAAGAAAAAAAGAATCTACTGTATTAAATACATCCATAGAAAAGAGCGTGGCGGCCTCACTCACCAATCTGGATGCTGTCATCATATGATTTCACATGCATTATATTACTGATGCCACTTCGGATAACTGTCATCTCTCCACCATCCGTTTTCCTGACTCGAACAATAGCACCCAGTCTCCAGTCAGTAAAAAATACATAGTCTAAGAAGAAACACGGGTGATTAGTATTTTTGTCACAGCTCACTTTTAAATCACTTAAAAATATGCAGTAGGTTTGTAATGCTTCTTGCAGATATCAGAAGCTTCTCCCATAAATACATGTAATATGTGCAAGTAGTCATTTTCCGTGACTTGTTACTCTCTAAAAAGGACTCTTCATGAGCCTGTATATCTATTAGTACTAGGGCTCATATTCAGGCAGACACGGATGGAGTATTGTGATGGCATTTCATAGCAGTTAGGTTTAGATTTCCATGAGTGAAAGTAAAACATTAAGAAACCTCGGGATTCTTCTAGAGAACCCTGGAGGGTGCCCCATAAGACTGAGTTCTTCTTATCCAGCTAAAGGACTAACCTGAGCAGTGCTACTGGGCAAATACTTAACTGTGTGAAGGCTCATTTTCCTTTGAAAACTAAGGTAATAGACTATAAATCATCTTTAAGCTTCCTTCCAGGTCAAAAATTCCATATACCATGTCTTAGTGACAATATATTTTTTAAAAAAAAAAACATTTTACACTCAGTTTTAATAAAAAACTGTTGAAAAAGAAAAGTACAGATCTAGTCCAAAAAGGAACTTTCAAGATATGTTTGGGGGTCAATAAAAATTATCCACAGAAGTGTGTCTATACTTACAACGACATTCATGTTCCAAGAAATTCAAAATAGTAAGATAAAAATCATGTAAGATTTTTAAAATCAAAAATTTACTCATATTCACTTTACACTACCGAAGCAGAAAAGTAAACATACACATTTTGATAGTTTCTAACAAGAATTAAATCAAAGTGGATTTTCTTTTTAACAACAGCATAACTAATTAAAAATTCCAACTAACCAGATAATGACTGAGATGACACAAATTTTATCATTAGACTTTTTTTCCTTACCTATGGTCTAATCAATGACTCATCAGTTTTTGGACTCACTAAATATTATCTGGGCTGATTGGCAACCTCAGTCCCCCCACTTATGAAGGAATTTTACTGACTTAAATAGACAAGCAATCCAATAAACCTTTCAGTCTTGTGTGGTGTGACCATCAAGCAAATCTAGCCTTTGTTAGAAAGATGTATAATTTCCACAGAGTTGCACAATAAAAGAAATTTCCATAACACAGTCCCGATAAAGGGCTGTGTTGGAAGAAACTATTATCATT
>NW_006293001.1:8658824-8664952 GCF_000327345.1 Myotis davidii
GGTTTCCGATCACTGTCAGTGGCAGGGGGCTTCTTCCTGCTTTCCCTTTCGCCTCCCTGCATTGTGCCTACATATGCAAATTAACCACCATCTTGTTGGCGGTTAATTTGCATATAGCCCTGATTAGCCAATGAAAAGGGTAGCGTCGTACGCCAATTACCATTTTTCTCTTTTATTAGTGTAGATTATTATTATTTTGAGAATGCTGTGCTCTCATGGGTTTGCACTCAAAATTTTTTTCATACTGCTGAAACCAAAAGTCACTGCAAATGCATTTTTATTCAATCCCAGAACATTCCAGCAAAGAGCAGATAAAATTTAACATTTCCATAATGTTCCTGTGTGACAGCAAATATCATTATTGAAAAGGGAGTGAATCTATGGAGGGGGTGAATATAATTGACTCATCAAAAATCTCATAAAAGCATTGCTTAAATACTTTTAAATACCATGCACTCCTTCGCAGATAAACAGACAGCAGGATGGACTACGCAATATATTTACTAGCTATTCATTCCACACTATATGCATGTGAGAAAGTCTTTGATTTATATTCAGTGTCTAGCTTTTTTTAAAGCACTGAGCTAATTATTCAGAGTAGGAGGTTTCAACCAGGGACACAACTAGCATTATGAATAAGGCCTTTGGTTGATCACAAAAGGGCACCCCCAAACTAGACTACTTATGATTTGTCAAACAAAACCGGGGTAGATTTTAGTCTCTCCGCACCCTTTGGCCTGGCCGTTGAAACCATGCAATTATTCACAGATCCATGTCTTCAAGACTAAAGAAATCTCCAGTTTTATGTGCCAAGCTACATTCTTATTCCCAGCAACTCAACTCAAAATTGCATGCCTACTACACTCGAGAGTGGAGTTGAGCCCTGGCTAGTGTTCTCAATGGTTAGAGCACTGGCCCCTGCATGGAAGAGTCATGGGTTCGATTCCAGGTCAAGGGCACGTACCTAGTTTGCAGGTTCGATCCTGCATGCAGAAGGCAACCAATCAATGTGTCTCTTACATTGATGTTTCTCTCTCTCTCTCTCTCTCTCTACACCTCCCTCCCTTCCACTCTCTCTAAAAATCAATGGGAAAAATATCCTTGGGTGAGGGTTAACAAAAACCAAAACACACAAAAAATTATTTTTAAAAAAAGAGGGTCAAAGGGGGGAAATAAAGGGGACATATGCAATACTTTCAAGAATAAATATGTTAAAAAAAAAGAAGAAAAAAAAGAGGAAAGCTGAGAGAAGGATAACTGATACATTAGTGTGATCACTGTTAACATTTCTATATAACAAAGATGATGTTACCCAATACTGTGACTAAAAAGCTTCAGTTATTCAGTGAGTATACAGTTGATGAATATATATGTAATAGTTTTTCCACAAAAATTCTGAAGAGGTTCTTGCAACCATCAGAGAATGAAATGATACAGTGTTACTACAGCTGTTGCTGTTTTATTCTTCAAAATGATGAAGGCTGTAATTTACTACTTCTTTGTTTAATATTTATATAATAAAGTACTTGGCTAGTTAAATTGTATAATATGTGTATTCTATAATGTGCTATACCCATACAAGTTGTCGATGTTATTATCTAACAGCATCTTAAACAAAAAATATACTCTAAAAGTGAACTATTCAATCAAAAAACCAAGCATTTTGTCTATACATAATAGCAGCATTTTCATTTTTGTATTCTAAAGTGAGATTTACCAGAATTGTGAGATTGCTAAATGAGGGCGAGTCTGCTATTACAACTTGCGAAGATAAAAGCAGCACACACTTTTATCACTCCAGAACATACCTTGAAAGACGGTCAGTCCAAACGGATGTGTCATCTGCTGTATATGGCCCAGGACTCGTCTGTCTAAACCATCAAAGGTGCTGTGCTCAATTTTATCAAATAAGGCATCTACCCAGTACAATCGTAAAGCACTAAAATAATAAAGTATTTAGTTAGTTGTTATCCAGAAAATAGCAAATGAGGATATTCAAAAACAGTATGTTCCATTGACACATTTAATAAACATTTTTAAAATAAATTATACTCAATAAAATTCAAGTTTTATGCATCCACTTCCCCCCACCCCCCAAAAAAAGATATAGCTACTTTTATGTAGTGATTTTCAATTAAGTGTCTCAGAAAACTTGAAATGTTGTCAAGTTAGGAATTTTTCTCCTTGTTAAATAAATAAATGAAGAAAAATATTGGTAGCTAATTATGTTTGAAAAGTTAAATTCATTTCTTCCCTATTTTCTCCTATAAACTACTTTGGCATATCTATAAGCTTATTTACCCTGTCACTTTTTCCTATACTCCTAAATAGATCATCAATTTTTTGAGAATTATATCTACTTCAAAAATTCTCCCAGAGTAAATATAGACAAATATACATTTGATTGACACCAAAGATTTTCTAGCCTCAAGATGCTCCCTCTAACAATTACACATGACCTCCATTTCATCAAATCCCTATCCTACTTCTAATGAGGTTTAGGCCTTATCTCCTCCATACTGACCTTCTACGAGGTCATATCATTCTGCTCCTTTAGCAATTTCCTCAGAATATTCATGAATGTGGTAGTTTTTGTCCCAGCAGAAACTGGTGTCTTTTATGTTGTTACTAGGGACGCAGTGCACAAATTTGTGCACCTTGAAAGGAACTGTGGGCTGAGAGGCTCTGGTGGGTACAGGGGCGGGCATGGGAACTCAGTAATTTAGGGTGATTCCTACTTACCCCCAATCAATGGCCAATCCATTGGGCCATCCAAGAGTAGTATTTACTATAGGCAAAAGGTTAGATCCATCTCCCCACGCTCTCATAATTTTAGCAGGACGGAACCAATCAGTGAAGAATATATACCTACAAAAAGCAGTGATGAATCAAAGATGTTAACACTGGGACATATTACATACCTTAGAAAGATTTAACACAAACACAGATTCTCCAGGGACTTGCTGCAGATAATTTCATTTTCTTTATATGCTATTAGGCTTCCATGGGGAGAGGGGGGCAAGTATCTGTTTATTGAGCATATTTAGTATACAACTGATCTAATTCTTAATTAAAGGTTCAATTTTCAATATATCACCAAATCCACAAAGACAAATAACATGAAATGGACATCCAGAGCAGAGCCACTGTACCAGACATAGGACCTACAATTATGTCATCAAGTAGATTTTTTTTAAAGACACAAATTTAAGTTACATTTTAAATATTCCATGTTGTTCAAATGAAATAATAAGCTGTGAGCAAGAAAATGATTTTTCTCTGGATTTAACATCCTGGATCCACTACATCACTCTTCAGTCATCTTCCACGAGGAATAGATTAATTTGTAGGCAAGCATTTCATCCCTAATGAAAATGACTCTTAAATATTATCTTACTCAGAACATCTCTTTTTATTCTAAGGAGCAGCAAAAAGATAAGCTTTTGTGGGGGGAGGGGGGTTTCTTTCATAAGAGCCTTAGGAATTAAATTTAGTCTTTTCTGAAATATGATTTCATATTATTTAAATGGAGTCATTAAGAAAGGAATGTAACAGCTTTTCAAAACCAAATGCCAAAAATTTAGTTTAACATAAATTCATTCAAAAATCAACAATTTAACTCTCTAGTCTATAGGGTAATAAAATTTCTTATCAATAATATTGGTTTTCTTATGTTTATTTCATAAGGAGAAAATTAAAATATAATATATTATAGAGACAGAATACAGTTATTAGACACAGGCTTTCCAGTCAAACAAGAATTTAAATATTACCTGTTGCTTAAAAAGTGTGGAACCCTCAACATGATTGAGCATTGACCTATGAACCACAATTCCCGTCAGGGCACATGCACAGGTTGCAGGTTCAATCACAGTAGGAGGCGTGCAGGAGACAACCTATCACTGATGTTTCTCTCTCTCTCCCCCTTCCCCTCCCCCTCTCCCTCTCCCTCTCCCTCTCCCTTCTTCTCTGAAATCTTTAAAAATATATATTTTTTAAAGTGTGGGTTCCTGAGCAGGTTACTTTATATCTCTCTGAGCCTCAGATTAATTATCTCTAAAACAGGCATTATATATACCCCACTCACAAACTAGCTTTCGGATTAGATGACATTGTACATGTACAGTGCTTACTATGTGCCAAGTGAACAGGCTTTAGTGAATTATCAGTCTTTTTTTCTTCTGTTGTTCCATTCAAATACAACAGGTGCTGGGACTTGGGTGGTCTTACGGTGGTGTAGTGTGGCAGGATTCCAAGCAGTCCCACCCAGGACCACCTTGCAGACCCAGACCCATGCTAGGTACCAGCAGGGGCCTATAGCACCCCACCAGCTCCTTGCTCTGCATTAGGTGAACTTGGGTGAGTTTTCTTGGAATTCTGGACCTCCCTGTCTTAAAGTAAGGGGCCAATTTTGTCTGAGCTGTCTTTTTCTCCAAAAAATCCCTGAGGCGGAGCTAAAGGTTAAGGGTTAAGAGAACACAGACTAAAGATAAGAGTCAAGATAACTAAAGGGGGGCTGGTTTTTTAACTTTGGCTTTTTTTTTAACTTTTTTAACTTTGGGATTGCTTAGTTCTGCTGCATATTCACTCCTTCCCTAATGAATCTGTATCACATTGTTTGGTCCCCTGCAATTGTGGGAGGAAAAACAACCACTTCTATTAAGACTAGGGAAGTTGAAACTAAGAAAGTTTTTTGAAGGAGATGAAGTGATTACTTAAAGGGATAAAATTTAAGGTGATTTCAATTTATATAGTTAATCTTTTATTTGCTGAACTTGCCAAATCCCTATGACATCACTTTTCATTAACTCTAAAAGCTATTCAGTTTCAAGCTCTCGGGAAAACAAGAACACACTTACCCAGCAATAGGATGAACTACGATTGATCGTGGATTATTTAAATTCCGGATTATTTCCCGTCTCGATTTATCAGCTAGCCTCATGACACTCACACTCCTATAAGAAAGATCTGTCCAATAGAGATTCTTTGAAATCCAGTCAAAAGTCAAACTTTCAACACTTTCCACCCTGTTAGCTGTGAGAATTTCTCTTCCTGTAAGTTAAAATATGGACATGGTTTAAACTAAGCATATTTTAGACATACATTTTCCTCCTACTGCATATATAAATTTCGTGTCAGAGTTGGAGCACATTTCAGTAACATTCAAAATTCTTTAAAAAAAAAAAAAACTGAGCTACAACATGAGATGAACCTAGAATATATCCATGCCCAAAAGTTTAGAATGGATATAATTCTGATACATAGAACCAGGAATGATCTGGCTTGGGTTTCCTCCCTTGTTCGAGGGGAAAAAAAAAAATTCTCATTGCAGAACATCTGAAGAAGAGATACCTGAGTTCACATGCACACAAACACCACCCTCAGACAGCTCTGATAAGCCGACACTGCCAGGTACGACTGGGGGATATCTCTGCGGTATGACCGCCCAGCCCTCTCATCAACAGCCTTTCATAGTCACAGAGTTGCCAAGTTTGGAAAACACCAGCAAAAATACCAGAAAGGAAATTAGAACTAGGTACAGGGAAAAGAAAAGAAAAAAAAGACCACTTTCCTCTTTGTGAAATTTTTATGCCTTTTCTCCTCTTTTCCCTTTTCTCACCATAGAAAATCTAAATCAGGGTAAAAATTTCACCTCTTTCTTTCAAAGTAGGAAAACCAATCATTGTGCTTTCTCCACTCATTTTCCAGAAAATTGTAAAACATTCCACCTATTCAGATTTAGAAAACACAATATTGCTAATAGTACTACTCATAATAGCTTATATTGAGCACTTACTTTGAGCCAGGAACTGGCCCACATACTATTGTACAGATGAGGAAACTGAGTCATAGAGAAGTGGGGACACTGTCTTCAAGGTATTTATAATAAAGTGAGAGAGAGAGAGAGGGAGGGAGGCAATTAATCCGAGAAGCAAAAATAAAATAGTAATAGGTGCTGTGATGGAGGAATGCACAGGATATGGTATGAAAGCAGTCTCTGAATGGAGACTATGGGAAGGTGACGGTGTGGAGAAGTTTCCCAAAGGGAGTGGTAAATTGAGGGGCTATAAGAAAGCAAGGACTGGGAGGGAGGCGAGGAGGGAGGGAGGGAGGGAGGGAGGAAGGGG
>NW_006293001.1:8664996-8668633 GCF_000327345.1 Myotis davidii
GAGAGAATATTTCACAGAGCATGGCTGGAGGTTTATGAGTTAATGAGAGAAGCTAAAAGAGTGGAAGGAATAGGCAGAGGATGGAAAAGGTGAAGTGGTCATGTTCCTGAGGCAGGAGGTATGTGAGAAATGGGATTAAGGTGTCTGTGTAGATACATTGTTTTTCAGGTGGTTGTGGGATGCCCAAAAGGCAATTGGCATTATGAATCTGAACCTCAGAAAGCTTGGGTGGAGATTTTTATCAGCACCTGCAAGAAGAAGCCTTCCCAGACCTTGCCCTCATTCCCCAGGTTAGGGGGAAAACATTCAGTAAATGCTCTATCAGAAGTCTCCCCACACTGATTTATAATTCCAACATAGATGGCAATCAAAGACATGATTGAAGGTCTTACAGTAAAGGATCCTGCTTAAGAAGTGAATGCAAAATTCTCCTAAGCAAATTATATTTATTAGCATTATTACTGAAAACAGAATTCTCACCTGTGCCATCGATCTTTTGTTTATAAATCATGTCTACTGATGTATCTGAAAAAAAGAGTGTTTTCTCCTGGGCATCAAAATCAATTCCAACAAAGAAAGAAGGATTTCCTGTCACTGGAACTATGACATCTTCCTGGGTAGAGATGGTGAATGGGATCCCTCGAACAGCCACTTCCGATGAAAAGATCAGGAATTGCTTAACAGCTATAGGAGGAAGGACACAGCGTGGTCAGCCACAGCATGATTCTTACCCTCACTGAATTCCATACAAATTACTTCTACATCCATAAAGCACATCTTATACTTCTGAAATAAACTTAAAAAATAAACCTGCAGCCCAGTTGTCATGGCTCAGTGGTTGATCATCGACCTATGAACCTGGAGGTCATGGTTCTATTCCCTGTCAGGGCACATGCCTGGGTTGTGGGCTCGATCCCCTGTAGGGGAGTGCAGGAGGCAGCTGATCAATGATTCTCTCTCATCAATGATGTTTCTATCTCTCTCTTCCTCTCTGAAATCAATTTTTTTTAAAAGAAAAAATGAAATCCTATGGGATTTCAAAAGCATAGTTAAAAAGGTAGACAAAGATTTTGGGAAGGAGACAAAAGAGAAAAGGAACCCCAGGAAACCCTAGATGTGGAATTAAAGGTGAATCCCAAGAGATAGACATGTTGCTCAAACACAGCTCTGTGAATAAAGGGGAGAGATGCCTACTGAGATGGCCCGGGTCCAAGAGCAGCACATAACGCCGTGCCACCTTCCCGAAAGACAGTCCAAACCAACTTCTTACCAACACAGCGGTGGCCATCCACATCCAGGTTGAAGCCAAAGGTGCATTTGCAGCGGTAACCCAGGCCATCATTGTCGGTTCTGTGGCTGAGGACACAGACCTGTTCACAGCCTCCATTGTTATCTCCACAAGGATTGCTGGCTGGAGGAAAAAAATGCACAGGGTAAAATCTCAGTTAGAAATGTGTAATTATCCCAGACACATGAAGCCACTTTTGAGCCCTGTAGGTGAAACAGAATAAGGGGTTTAAAATTCAGAGACAGTGCTACGGGTTGCTACCATACACACTCATCTCTACTAGGTAGATGCACTGGCCCTCTCAATTTCACACTCTCAAACTAATGGTGGCAAAAAAGAGAAAAAAAAAAAGATTCCTGCAACTGGATAATTTGGGAGGTCCCTTTTCCCCAATAATTGTGTCTGCTAGCCTCAATGATTGGAAAATAACTGCTCCCCCCCCCCCGCCCCACCTAAAAAAAAATACCGTGTTATTTTACCATTCACAAGATACTAGTATTAACTATCATTCACTGGATGCTTACTCTATAAGTAAACCAACTTACAATCAATGACTCTAAAAGGTAAGTAGTAGTACCCCAATTCCACAGAAGAGGAAATCAAGTCTCCAAAGGATAGAACAACTTGCCCAAGATTATTCGGTGGCCCACCAGCTATACTAAATTCAGATCTGACTCCAAAACCATAGTTTGCAACACAAACCCGTTTACACTTCCAAAAACCGCCCTCAAACACAGGGACCTTGGGAAGCTCATTGTACACAAATCTGCCACAGCTAAAAATGTTTTATGTGCTTTTGAAATTATCTTCTTGGCCTTTGACTTACTCCTTAAAATAGTCTATCATCTCAGGTGAATTGATTTGGAAAAACAGCAGCCAGATATCACTCTGAGGCAAATAATAGAAATAAGCTGAATGATAAAATTGGACAATATCTTTGGTCAAGGGCTCATGCACTGACTATTCCAAATAGGAATTTCGGAAATGTTTTCAGATACAGCATGTATTTTCATATGAAGTGTATGTTTTCCAAGGAGAACTACATTGAAGGATATTCATCTGAATGTTTTGGTTCTAATAGATGTTTTCTTTTTTTAAAAAAATCAACCTAATTATAGTCTTTCTCCTTCAGCCAGGTGGGATCTGACTCAAAGTGGCAAGAGTGGCGGTTTAGGGGCGATTTGAGATCCGTCACTTAACACAAAGAGTTTCTGAGTGAAATGTCATTCTCTGAATGACTGTTCACTAATATTAAGCTTTCTATAATTATAATCTAATTTTTCATATTTCTTTTAATTGATATACAAGGAAATACTTATTTCTTTTTTCTTACATAGTGACCAGAGTCACCAAATCCAATTTGCCTGTGTCAAACCTAATGCAAACCAAAGGACAGGTGTCTTACATGTACAACAGGGCAGAAGGGGAAAATGGCTCTGACAATACTTAGGCATGTCATTATCTTCTTCTGGGACTCGGTTTCCTCAACTGTAATATCAGAGGGTTGCATTATAAGATTCCCCCCAGTAGAATGAAGGTAGTTATTTTGGTTTGGTTTGTTTCCCGCTATCACCCAAGGATCTAGACAGGATCTGGCACATTACAGTGACAATAAATATCTGTTAAATTAGTCTCTAAGTTCCCCGCAGAGTCAATTTCAGAAGATTTAACTCTCTAGGTAACCATTCATATATGTGAGAATACCACCCAAATCTCATGAGATCCCCCATTATTAACTTCATAGCTTTGAGAAAACCTTTCTTCCAAGGCCAGTGCCTAACAGCGTCTATTGCTGTGGGGCTTACCATGGGGCTGCCTGAGGGAGTGGAAAACAATCACTCCAAAGGGCCTCAGGGAAGACTGGTAGAACACTTGTGGGTTGGTCTCAGAGAATTTGTTTGCCTTCATTACCGCCATCTTTGTCCAATCTGTAAAGAATACACTGTCTTCAAACAAGCTTATTCCAAAGGGATGAGGAATGCGTGAGCCTCCATGAAGCACGGTCTTCCTGTTACAAAAGATATATAGCATACAATTTTTCGTTTGTTTTGCTTTGTTTTGATTAAACATCAAATTAGTTCAAGCTAATGCATAAAAGGCTAAATAATTTCTTGTTGCATATATAGAATTTATAGATAAACTAGATATATTTCCATCTACATTTGATAGAAGGATTGTCATGTCTCTTGGAAAAGACCCTTGAAACTTAAATTCCAGGCCCAATCCTAACTTGTTGGTTTTTTTTGAGAAATTACCATTATTTTCACACTTGCTCTTCATTTTTTTAGGGTTGCCCCACATAGAAAAGGGCTAAGATGTGACATGTCATTCTGAAATCCATAGGTGAAA
>NW_006293001.1:8668674-8671559 GCF_000327345.1 Myotis davidii
AAAGAGTGTAACAGGGATCAGATGGTAGAGGATGCCTTCTACATTGACCTCACACTGGACCACTGACCATTCCTCAGCAATTAGGGTGCAGATCAGTGAGTGCGAGAGTTCAATCCACAGCAAACACACAGGCCTATTCTTGGTGTCAATCTAGTGCTGGGGTGGGCAACCTTTCTTCTGCCAGGGGCCATTTGGATATATTTATAACATCATTAGAGGGCCATACATAATTATCAACTTAAAAATTAGCCTGCTATGTTTAGTCAAATATTAATTAACTCACCCCTAGAGCCTTGGCAGGGCAGACCAAATGATTTCTCGAGCCTCATACGGCCCGAAGGCCGGATGTTTCCCACCACTGCTCTGGTGAGAGCAAAAAACAGTGCTATACCACTCTAAGGCTATGCTAGATGAAGCTCTCAATTGATCATACAGCATGTCCAGAGTTATTTAAATGGGGAGAAAACAGAAGTGAAAGGTGCCAAACAGTGCCTGCCAGGACAACATCCACACGAATGATAATTCAGTTAGGCCATATTTTAAAAAGTGAGGTGGGATATAACCCAAAGAAAAACTCATTCTTTTTTTTTTTTCCTTTTGGCACAATAAGACAAAGAAAAAATCTGAGCAGCCCCTGAAAACTGAAAAGCACAATAGAATTCTAAGAAAAGACTTGAAGATAATAACACTGGAAATACTATAGGAGAGAAAAAAAGAAGAAGAAGAAAACTAAGGTGGCAAGTTAGCACACACTTTGAAACATTCAATAACGACATGGTACATTAAGATTGGAGAATGATTTGCTTTTTCAGTTAGCAAATTCCAGAACCCTCAATGCCACCTGCTGGCAAAGCAAGAGGCAATGACTTTATGACTTCAGCTGTACTCATAAGCTTTATTATCTCTTTGATGTTTCCTCAGAGGCAGCAAATTACTCACATCTTTCTGAAACTCTATTAATTTTTATCTTTCATGTTTAATTTAACCTTAGCATAAAAATATTTGGATTATATAATATAATGGTATAAAAGAGAAAAATAGGGCATTTTTCAACTGCTCATATATGACTTATCAGGTTAACGATTATTTTTTCATTCAATTAATTCATACTCTCACTATAGGAAACAGTTTCAATGATAAAAAGACATAGCCTTAATGTTCAAATTACTTGATTTAACCAAGTAGAGAGTGTTCTAAGCATATATAATCCACTGGCAAACTGTGAAACCATCCTTACGAAAGAGATAAAGGAGAAAACAAAACTATAATATGCCTTTCATTGAGAAGGCAATAAATCCAGTCATTTTGAAAATTTTAACTGGTCAATTGATTGGCTGAATGCACAAAGTAATTTATCTTGTCAATTTGAAGAACAATTTTTGAAAATACCAAAAGGAAAGGATCTAAAATAGTTAAAAATTTAAATAATATATAGTTAGCTCTAATCAGACTAATAAGATGAAGAAAAATATATGCCATATTCTATATTCAAATATTCTGTTTATGTAAGTATCTTTCAAGTATATCAAGTAAAAATACGAGTCAGAATTTCTCTTTGAAATTTGAAATATATATATAAGGGCAGAGTAAAATCCAATTAATTTCCACCAGAAAATGTTAAATAAATAATAAAACATTTATTTATTGGGGGGATATTAGAAAGCTTAAAGACAAAGTTGTCTTTAAAAATAAACCATAAGGGACCCAGAGTATAATGTTCCTGGATATAAATGAACTCAGGAGTTAATGAAAACAATGTGCTTTATCTAAGAGTGAAAGAGGGGTTGGGAGGAGAAATCAAAGAACAATGTTCTAGGTAATATTTAATGACTGTACTATGGAACTCAAAAGAAGTTAAAACTCAGAGCAGGTCACCATGCAAATGTCAACACAAAGGTCATTCAAGCTATAATGTCAACCAAAACCAATATTTTAATTATGCTCCTTTGGAATCCCTTTCCATAAATTTTATGTACTTTCCCTAAACTCATAAAGTTATAAAAGTACTTCTTACCTTTGAGTCCCATCATAAGTTACAGTCTCAATGTAATCAAACCGGGAGTCAACCCAGTAAACACGCTTTAATACCAAATCCAGAGTTATCCCAGCAGGCCATCCCAGCTTTGTTTTAACCAAATCTTTACGGTTAGTGCCATCCATGAAAGCCCTTTCCACCGTAGGTCCACCAGAAAAGCTGTCCAAATCTGAGAAAAATAAATATCTACAAAAGAAAAACAAAAGAAAGGAAAGAGTCAGTTACTTTACAAGCTTATCTGAAATATTTGTTTATTTTTGTTTAGATCAATGGAAATTTCCTCCAGCTGATTAGAGAATTGGGGATATAAAATAACAGAGAAATTAAAAAGCATTAGAAATCAGAAACTAAGAAGGCCAATCAGGAGAGGCAACAATTCCAAATAACAACTACTAAAATGCACTACCATGGTAGCCTAAAAATTCATATCCACCCTCCTAACTTTCTCCCCTGTCCCCTGGCTTTTTCACTTCTATTGTATAAAATAACAGAGAAATTAAAAATCAGAAACTAAGAAGGCCAATCAAGAGAGGCAACAATTCGAAATAACAACTACTAAAATGCACTAACATGGTAGCCTAAAAATTCATATCCACCCTCCTAACTTTCTCCCCTGTGCCCTGGCTTTTTCACTTCTATTTTTTACACCCAAGAAAGCTTACAAATATATTTTAAAATAGCTATCAAGCCATTTTCCTCCTCCATTCCCAATTCTAAGGCTTAGTCTATAGAACATATCCATTTTCAAGGAAGAACAGCAGGTATCAGGAAGTAGGAATGAATAATCACCATTCGCCAACGCTATAGTAGCCTCACGTTTATTCAAGGTTCCTAAGACAGCTGAGAGAAA
>NW_006293001.1:8671967-8692564 GCF_000327345.1 Myotis davidii
AAGAGAGAAAACTCCAAAAATACTGGAATCTGTACATCTTCGGATCACTTACCCAACAGTTGGATCCAGGGCAATTCCTCTGGGATGCCCCAAGTTTTCTGTTATAAGAATAACCCTATGGCTTCCATCCAAATTGGCCATATCTATACGGTTAACCTTGGTCTCCACCATATAAAGTTTATTATTAATCCAGTCCACAGCCAGATTCTCAGGATCATCAATGGAAACATTGATAATTTCTTCAGGGTCTAAATCATGAATATTAGCTGAAAAAACCTGAAAGAAAAACCCAGGTTATTATACTTCTTAAAAATTTTATGCAACTTAATTGAATTAGAATTTTAATTATGGTACAAAGAAATATAAGAGAGAGAAATAAAATTCCATGTAACTCTTTAGGAGTCTCTAAAATTTATGTTTTAAAAATCACCACCACATTACTCAAAGTTGAAGTTAAATCCATAACACTTTCCAAATAAGTCAGTGTAATGAAAATTTGGCTGTTAGTCAAAAAACTGTCAATATTTGTTACCCAACCCTCGATTATGATTCCATTTAGAAGATGAAGGTAAAATCTGATTTTTATCATACAGGAAAGCAGAGTACTTTTTACATTTAAAATGATCAAGTTTCAAAAATTACTACCAAATATCTATCCAGTTTTGAAAGAATGTCTACTATTTCTTTTAATTAGGCTTTTGGACTCCATTTCGAATAAAATTAAAAGTTGCTCAAGGCTAATCCATATAATAGACTGCTTTGTTTAATGGGTCCCATGTAATAGTATAGCATGGAAAAAGGTGCTGATTAACATAAAATATCTCAAGGGCCCTTTTTGTTAGAAAACAAAGAAACTTTTCCCTCTTCTCCCCCCAAAGTAAAAAGCTATCAACACTTTGTGCTTGGGGTTCTATCAGCTCCCAAGTATGCTCCTGAAATTTCTATTTACCGTATCTAACACCGTGTCAGTCCAAAAGATTCTTTGTAGGTGATAGTGAAAATCCACACCCACAGCCACTCCACGATGTTGAGATTCTACCAGGACCTCAAAGGATCTTCCATGAATATCACCAATTAGCAAATCTCGCCCATTGGAGAAGATAACAGAGGCCTCACCAGCTAAATGTGAAAAAGGAAGGCATTATCACTCCTTCAAATGAACAATGATTACATAACTTATAACTGGTATGCTTTTCAGCTTTTTCAAATATGTTCTATGTATTTCTTATTGTAAAATAAACCTCTGAGGCAGGCATATAGGTGTCATTCTACCCATTTTACAGATGGGCAAACTGAGGAACAGATTCTTAATGAAGTGTCCAAAGTCACAATAAATTAGGAACAGAGGCTGCCAAGAATTCAAGTGTCCTGACTACTAGTCCAATTCACTTTCAATTCAACTGAGGGGGATATATCAGATTTTTTTCAAGAATCCTAGAAGAAATAAGCACTTCATCCCAGGTGTAATTTTAGATTGTGTAAAAAACACAATTACTGGGAAATCGCATGGCAATGAATGATCTAAATCTGCTATATTTATATACTCACAAACATGAAAAATGAATATTATACATCACAGTCAAAGGAAAACAAACAAAACTCGTAGACACAGTGTGGTGGTTATCAGAGAGAAGGGGGTGGAGTAAAAGGGGTCACATATATGGTGACAGAATATGACTTGACGTTGGGTGGTGCACACCCAATACAATGTGCAGATCATGTGTCATAGAAATGTACGCTTGAAACCTACATAATCTTCATGTCAACCCCCAAAATTTAATTTTAAAAATTCTTTAAAAAAGCTTAAAAAATGCTTTCAGTTTTAAAAAATCAATATAAAAAGTCCATCACTAGGGGACTAGTTAAGTAAATTATGTACATCTAAAACAATGGAATATTAGGTCACCACTATGCTACTGCTAGAATGAGAAAGAGCTCTCTGCATTGATATGGAAAACTCTTGAAAATATATTATGTAACATTAGCAAGATGCAAAACTATGTGTAAAAAATAGGTTTCAATATATTTGTATGTTCTTGCTTATGCATTTAACAATCCCTAGAATTGAAATAAACAGTGATTATCCATGGGAAAGTGGAAATGGAAACTGGGCATATGGGAACAGATGAAGAAGATATTTTACTATTTACTTTAATTACTTCTTATACTTAAAATGTTTAATATATGAACATATTATCTATTCAAAAATAAATTTATTTCTTAAAAATCAGCAGTACCTAAAAATTAATGCACAGCAAAAGTAGTATTTCTACTCAAAAATAACTAGCCATTCATCAGTCATGTGAGCAGATAAGTTTCAGAAGGCCACCAAAGGCACTTCAAAATCAACTGGGAAAAGGAGTAAAGTTGAAATCTTCTCACCCAGAAATTCATAGTGACAAAAAAATGCTTTGGGAGAGTAATCTTTTTTAACAGATTTTCCCCAGGACTTTTCTCTACTATAACCTAGTAGTATTCTTAGATTGATTCCAACAAAACACCCAGAAAAAAAGGCATTTTCATAAACTGTAATCCAAATTTAGCAAGTCCGTTTGGAACCATCCCTAAATCTTGCATAACAAAATTATTTCTATATATACTTGTCACCTACATTTGTGGTAGATAAACTAATTAAAACAATGGATGCTCCAGTAGGTCAAATGTAGGCATAAAATTTAGTCCACAATTAAATGTGGTGGGTGACAGAATAGTCCAAGCCCAAAGTGAACAAGCAACCAATAAAAAAAAACTATTAATGATCATCATTAATTAACAAATTAGTCCCTAATCATTCATGTTGACCCATTCTTCCGGCAGCAGGCGCCACTCTTGACTTGTGATGATTAATCCTCCCGTCTGCATAGATGCTGTTATTTCTTTTGCCATCTGCTCTGGGAGCAGGATATTAGTCACAAGTATAGTGTTCAGAGATACAAGTGCCCTCCTTTTACTCACAGGAAGTATTGGCTTTGCAATGCCGCTCATGCTCCAAGATATAGCCTTCTGCACAGTGGCACTGGTGATGGCCTACTCGGTCTTCACACATCTGGTCACAAACTCCCCATACCTGGCAATCATCAAAATCTGCCATGTGGGAAATAAACATTTGCAATTATGTTTACCAGCATTTCTTGATCACCCTCTGAAAAAAAATTTGGACAAGCTGTAATGGAATATGGTGATGAGTCTGTCTAAATATACACCCTCTGAAGGTAGCACAGAATCTAGACATACAATAAAAAATAGGAATTCAGAGCAGGCATCTGTGGGGTGGGGGAAATGCCGGAAGCTGATTCCAGCATGTCATAAATGCAAGAAGTTTCATCAAAATGTTGATGGAACCTTGAGGATTGCTTGCTGGAAATGGCTAAGGACATTTCCCCAAACCTGAAAAGGATGCATAAATGATTGCTTGCGGCCGGACAGCTGAGGGCATTTTAATCTACATGTCATTGCCTCCTACTGGCCAAACACCTGAACTGCCGAAGGCAGTTCCTCCAATCTGACAATGGATTCTATATACTAAACCTTGCCTTTGATATGTATATCTACCTTGCTTTAGGACAGTTTGTGTTAATAAAAAGCAAGGGGTCCAGAGAGACAGCAGAACTTGGTTCCTACAGCCACGCTCCTCTGCCCCCCACAAAACGCCTTCCAAAATTATGTTTCGTCTCTAGACTCTTTAATAATTTACAAAGCAGCACTTCTCCAGATTCCTGAACCCTTCTAGATGCTGGACAAGACCCCCAGCAGGAAAACCCAACGGCATTTAAATAAGTTTTTTAAAATTTACATGAAGACAACTTTACAGAAGATGCACAACACTGCCTGGATTCCTAGCCCTGTGGTATTGCATTTCACTTATTAATGTTGCTTTATAAATATCTGAATATTGATGTAAATGCTTCCTTGTAAAACTGTCCTTTATTATATGGAACTAAAATGACCTGCAACATTTTAAGTGGCTCAATGGCCACTTATGATTAGTGGTTACCATCCTGGAGAGCACAGATATGGAACATCTCCATCACTGCACAAAGTTCTATTGGATAGTGCTACTTCAAAAATGTAAGACCTGCCTTATATGCAGCCCCTCAATAAGACACAAATCTGTATGCCTTAACCGGTTTGGCTCAGTGGATAGAGCGTCGGCCTGCAGACTGAAAGGTCCCAGGTTCGATTCCGGTCAAGGGCATGTACCTTGGCTGCGGGCACATCCCCAGTAGGGGGTGTGCAGGAAGCAGCTGATCGATGTTTCTCTCTCATCGATGTTTCTAACTTTCTATCCCTCTTCCTTCCTCTCTGTAAAAAAATCAATAAAATATTTTTTTAAAAAAAAGACACAAATCTGTGACACAATGAACTATTTGGAAAGGTCTCTTTACCCAGGTTTCTTCTAATGTCAAAAATCATCCTGGCTACTGTGGTTCAGTGGTTGAGGGTTGACATATGAACCAGGAAGTTAAGGTTCGATTCCCTGTCAGGGCGCATGCCTGGGTTGCATCCCCATTAGAGGGTGTGCAGGAGGCAGCTGTCAAAGATTTTCTCTCATCATTGATGTTTCTATATGTCTCTCCCTCTCCCTTCCTCTCTGAAATCAATGAACCTTTTTTAAAATCATAACCAAAATGAAATTAAAATCATTTTGACATGAAAAGTACTTCTCTTCAGCTTTTCATTAACTTATTACTCATTCATTTAATCACTATTTATTGAAAGTACATTACATGATAAAGCTCTGTTCAATGCCATCGTAGTCCCACTGTGTAAAACAGTGATTCAAACTCTGGCTGGGTAGCTCAGGTGGTTGGAGTGCCATCCTATACAGCCAAAGGTTGCATGTTCTATCCCCAGTCAGAAAGCATATGGGGTACAACAGATTGATGTTTCTATTTCTATTTCCCCCTTCCTTTCTCTCTCTCTCTCTTCCTTCCTCACTAAAATCAACAAAAAGCATATTCTTAGGTGAGGATTTTTTTTAAAAGAAGATAAACCCTTTTTAAAAAGTGACTCAATATAATTGACCTATAAACAATACAATATAGAGGAGATAACAACACATACTATAAAGAGTCTGTCTTAAAGGTCTTTGTTCTGTGCATCGCTTCTGTAAGTTTGTAATTGCTTCGAATTTTAAAAAAATAAATAAAACATTGAGTTTTAATTAAAAAAAAGAGTCTTTCTTAAACTTAAACTATAAATCTTAAGGGGTACAGAAATTATCCTATCTTTGGTAGACTGCTGCCAAATATTTCATTTGACATCCACTCTTCACCCTCCTTCCCCCCACCCTCTTCCCGGGAAGGATGACCTCCGCAGCCTATTTCCACAGGGTTCCCGTGCCATGTAAATTAGAATTCCTAAAACTACTGTAACCTCAAATCTAGAATCGTCTAGATTTCTGGATCTGATTATATTTACAGCAAATGTCAGAGTTTTGAATTGGATTCTACCACACCTGCTGGATGGCCCACCATCTCGTGACTCCTTAACAAGAAAGCTCAAGAACATCATGGGAATGAGCTAATGGTCCTAGTTTTCTCGAACGTAACAACATGGGCCAGAATATTTTTCTTTCCAAGGATTGTAACTAATTAAAAAAAAATTGATCCAATTTGAACATGACAAGATAAAAAGACATACGACTACATAAAAAAGTCTTCATTCATCTGTCTCTTCTGTGCCTCCCCTCAGCCCTGAGAAAACAGCACCTGAGTCTTCGCCTCAGTAGGAATGAAAGTACAGGACATTCGCCCTCAAACTTCCAGAGTGTCATGACCTCATTTGGAATGCAAGACGGATGAGACTATGCTTAAGGGTCTGAAGTCACCTTGGAGCAGGGAAAGAAAACCAAAAGTAGAAAAGACATAACTAGGATTCTGTGGGTGCAAATACCCCTCCTATCATGTGGGCTATCCGTACTTTAAAAGTTAGAAAGTGTATATAAATCCCTGTCACTTTTAGTGACTGAACAAAACTATATTCTCCATTTGGAGAAAAATAAAGGCTAATTAATATCCATAGTCAATTACACTTAAAGGCAAGAAAGTAGACTTAAGTATTTTTTTTTAATCCTCACCTAAGGATATTTTTCCATTGATTTTTAGAGAGAGTGGAAGAGAGAGGGAAAGACAGAGAGAAACATCGATGTGAGTGAAACACACCGATTGGTTGCCTCCTACATGTGCCCTGACCAGAGCCCGGACCAGGGAGGAGGCTGCTGCAACCACAGTGGATGCCTTTGGCCAGAATTGAACCCGGGACCCTTTGGTCCACAGGCCAACGTTAGTCACTGAGCCAAACCAGTGAGGGCTAGACTTAAGTATTTTCATGAGCATAGGAAAGGAATTGGAAACTATATAAAACGCTAACATTGCTTTACAATACCCACCTCCCACCCTGTTACTTTTCTTTCCTTTTTACTTTTTGTCCCTTCCAACTAACAAATACTGGTTTGAAAATTATTCAAAAATCCCTTTTTAGCTTAGACCCCCTTGGACACACTCTGATCCTTTTGGCTGTGAAATCCCTCCATGCTGAATGACCTTTCTGCCCTAACTCTGCACCACAATGTCATTCTGTCAACAAATAGCATGTCCTGTCAATCAGAAACAATAATCCTGTAACTGCCTCAGCACTCCACCAGGTCAAGGCTACCAGCAGCAGATGAATGGTGGAAAGATACGAGATTCCATGTCAGGATTATTCATTTTATTTTTGATCATGACTGAGGCATTCACTGGGGAGCCATGTCTAAGATGAGAAATGTCACATAGGTTTTCAACACCTGATGCCTCTGTAATGAGTCAGACACACAGAGGATGACAGCCATAGAGAGAGTATTTGTCAAATTAAAATGCTTGAAAGAGCAACCCAGAAAGATTTGAAGATGGCGGCACAGGTAAATGCCTGTACTCACCGCCTCTCACAACTACATCAAAATTACAACTAAAATATAGAACAATCATCATCCAGAACCACTGGAAAACTGGATGAATGGAAGTCCCACATCTAGAGAAGTAAAGAAGAAAGCACACTGAGACTGATAGGAGGTGGGGAGGCATGGAACGGGCTGGTCCAGCACCCATATGTGCCGTTTTTAATCAGGAGGGAGGTCATCTCTGTGGAGGCCGCCTGGAGAAGCAAGGGCTCCCAGCCCTACACCAGACCCCAGCCCAGGATCCCAGACCTGGGAAAAGAAGTGCCAATGGGCAGTAAGAACTACGGGCTGTAAAAACCAGTGAGAATTGGGGCTCAGTGACACAGAGACTGCTGGGGACCCAGCTGTTTCCCTTAAAAGACCGGCACTACAAACTGAACTTATAAGGTCCTGCTTCCTCTGAGCTCCAGCACCAGGGCAAGGCTCTAGGAGACACATAAAAGGAGGAACTGGATTATTGGGTCAGGAACTCGGGGGCAGCTTTCTCCCAGACAGAGTTGCTCACAGGAATCATTGTTCCTATGCTGGGACCCTCCAGGTCGCAGGGCTGACTGACAGCCATTTCTGTTTACTCCACCCTGATGATTCCCTAAGACCCCACCTCATTCATTTAAAATCCCACCCAAGCTGTGTGCAGGGGCTTTTGCATATGAATGGCCTGTCCTTGCTCAGGCTAAAATCTGCCAAACAAGCTGCAGCTGGGTGAGGAACCCCAAACCTATCAATAAAAGGCCCAAGACCTGGTACCAGCACCGGCCTGTCTTGCTTCATAGCTGGGCCTCATCTGGGCACTTCCAAATCCAATACAAAGAGGAGGAATCTGAAGATCTCTCTGTAGCTCCTGCTGGGTGGCCCCAGGCAGTGGCTGATTTTGCACCTCCCTGGAGACCCAAGAGCCAGTGTACCCAGTGGTCAGTGTCGAACCATACCAGATTACAACTCTACACAACCATAAGCAACACACTCAAGGGGCAGACTCAGTGAGCACCAAAGCTTCATTGAAGCAAGTCCGGCTCCAGAGGGGTGTCTCCTACACAGCAGCTCTCCCACTGTAGTCACAGCTAATCCTCACAGTCAATTGGCCTGGAGGTCAATTCCTCCCAGAAACACCAATAGCAATCACAACTCAACTACGAGACTGTGCTCACAGCCCATAAAGAGGTGCACCTAGAGCTCCCAGCTCAGGTGACTGGGGAGGCTGAGCCACTGGGCCCTACAGGACACCTACTACACAAGGCCACTCTACCAACTCAAGGAGATATAGCAGTTCTACCTAATACACAGAAACAAACACAGGGAAGCAGTCAAAATGCGAAGACAGAGAAACATGTCACAAATGAAAGAAATGGAAGAAAGCACACTACTGGATATAGAGTTCAAAACCATGGTTATAAAGTTAGTCAAGAATCTACTAGAAACCTCCAAAAAAATGGAAAAGGACCAGTCAGAAATTAAGCACACACTGATTGAAATAAAGAATAATATACAGGGATTCAACAGTAGAGGATTCTGAGAATCAAATCAACAATTTGAAATATGAGGAAGCAAAAAACACTCAACCAGAAGAGCAAAAAGAAAAAAGAATAAAATAATCTGAATATGGTGTAAGGAGCCTCTGGGGTAACTTCAAGCATACCAACATCTGAATTATGGGTATTCAGGCCAGAAGGAAGTGGCAAAAAATATTCAAAGTGATGAATAGCAAGGACCTACAATCAAGACTACTCTAATCAGCAAAGCTATCATTTAGAATAGAAGTTCAGATAAAGAGCTTCACAGACAAGAAAAAGCTAAAGAATTATATGAAATGTGGAAGTGTATTCTTTAAGAAGAGGAAGAAGAAAAAGAAGATCAAAAATATAAACAACAAAATGGCAACAAATACATACCTATCAACAATTGAACCTAAAAATTAAAATAAACAAATAAGAATCTCATGAACAGAATAAGCTGGTGAATAAAATAGAATCAGAGGCATGGAAATGGAACAGACTGATGGTTCTCAGAGGGAAGGGGGGCGGTCAGGGAGTAGGAAGAGATTAAACAAAGATCTTATATGCATATATGCATTACCTATGGACATAGACAATAAGGTGGTAATGGCCTAGGGCAGGGCGGGAATTGGGAGAGGGGGACAAAGTGGGGGAAAAGAGGGACATCTGTAATAATCTCAACAATAAAAATTTAAAAATAATAAATGTAAAATAAATTTAAAAATCATTTTAAAAAAGAGCAAACCAAAGCAAATCTTCTAAAAGCTCAGCTGAAGTAACTGTAACTGGTTTCATAATGTCATATGTTGAAACGAATGAGTTCTCTTTACAAAAAGAGCAACATATAATCTTCTTTGAAATAAATGTTAACTCAGCTTCAAAACTCAAGGGCAACAGATACATTCTGGAAGGACAGGGAAGGTCACAGAAAAGTCTCTGCAGGTGGCAGGGACTCACATTTACAAAGGCCCTCAAATGTAGACTTCTGAGCTGATCACCAAATGAGGTTATCTGTGCTAAAGTCCCAGGCACATGCTGAAGAAAATGAAAGATGTTCCTCATGGAACTTAAAACCAGTGCCCCAGAATCAGACCATACTGCTTCCAGTGTGCTATGAACTGAAGGCTTCCTATAAATTCTGAAATTATCTTGGGTATCATATTGCAATTTTCTGTATTACATTCACTAATAGGTTCAATAGGAAAACCATGCTCTGGTGGTTTTTCACTTCTTAATGGCTGCAAAAAAAAAAAATATTTTTTTGAAGTGGCCTAGATTTCTGGCATATAAGAAGCCCTAGACACTTGGAAATATAACCCAGAGCTTATCATGGACTTAGATCTGGGGGAAAGATGTTGGAAATTGTGCGATCTGGACTCCAGCATGAGAAGAAAAAAAGAAGCCTGAGAACAGGGTGTGGGGCTCACAAGACTGAACTACGGATTCTGAAAGAGTAAGTCATTTTTACTGAAAAGACATAAGGCCTATCAAGTTCCAACTGCAAGGCAAGCTAGCCCCAACTCCTCTCTGGGGATTGAGAAAGGAAAAACAGAGGAAAGCTGATGTAATACTGAGAATACGGCTTCTGGTATTTCTGTCGGAATTCCTTTTCTACTAAGAGGCAATGCCTGGACAACTGAAAGACTGGAAATCGGATTGGCAGCTGGGTGGCAGTCAAGGGGGGTGGGAAGCTGACATTTGCCAAAGACAAAGGAGCAGCCTGCACTTACAGATGAGCTGCCTCGCAGCAACGCCAGGGAGCACAGGCAGGGGTTCCAAAGTCAGTTCGCCACCCAACAAAGGAGGACATTCGTGTCAAAGATATTTTTAAATTTCTTAAGTGCATCCCCAGTGTAATGATAATGATAAAACACAAAAAGGGTTCTGCAATCTCATTTAATGCCAGCTGAGGGTCATAATGGTTTATTTATAAAGTGTTTTGAAATTATTAGAAATTTGGGGGTTTCTTAAATAATTCTGAGTAATCTCTAAGTCTTCAGGATCTCTCGCACTGACCTAGATAAAGCACTTGATCTTAAGATGTCTTGTTGAATGTAGTTAAGAGGAGCAATCAGATCATGGGCAAACTTTGGGATATGGTCTGTGATATTAGAAACCTAATATTCCCCACTTTGAACACCACAAGGACAACGTCAATTGGATTGCTTTACCAGACCAAAAAAAAAAGTCCCATGTTTTTTGGCATTACAGGTAAATCAGCCCCATTAATACAGTTCTCAATAACACTGAGGAATAGACTTTCTCAAGAGTTCCAAGTTTAACTTGTTAAACCAGAGTTTATTTCTGATTTTAAAAGTTTTTCTGGCTATGAGTAGTTACTAAGATTAAGCATAATTATGCAAGAACAATTAAGTTGGATACCATGAGCTTAGACTAAAGACTGAATAACTTCATTGGGTTTATCCAACTTCAGTCTTTTGGACCAAATTAAATGAATATTTTAGAAATTACTTCGGAAGAGACACTTTTATAAAAGTATTTCTTATGTATGCCATGTTTGCTTTTTTCCAGAAAGCCTTGAAGAATCTCAAATTTCTAAGGAATACCAAATGAACACAAATATCCTGGGAAAACTAATTTTAATGAAACATTTCAGTTGCTTTCCAGATGCCTTTTCCCAACACCAGCAAAAACAAAGTTTTTTCATTAAACCTCTATGGTCACTTTCTGCTACTACATTTATTCACATATCAAAAATTAGAAAGAAATAAAAGAAATCAGAGCATTAAAAAGTCATGTTTAAATCTTGAAAACGTGAAAATCAATGACTTGGCCATGTCTACTTTTCCCATCATAAGAGCCCATCCTAATCACTGGTGCCTAGTTCAATATGAGCCATCAGCTGGAAGCAACATTATAGACTGTGTTCTTTCTCTCTTTTTTAAAATATATTTTTGTTTATTTCAGAGAGGAAAGGAGAAGGAGAGAGATAGAAACATCAATGATGAGAGAGAATCATTGATTGGCCACCTCCTGTGCACACGAGCACGCGCGCGCACGCACACACACACACACACACACACACCACTTGGGATCGAGCTGCAACGTGGGCATATGTCCTGTCTGAAATTGAACTGTAACCTCCTGATTCATAGATCAATGCTCAACCACTGAGCAACACCGGCCGGGAGAGTTTGTTCTTGAATGTTAGCTTCAAGTAGAGGTAAAAATCAATGGGATTAACAACCAGCAGAGCATGGGCCAGTGTGGTCAGTGCAGCAGTGACCTCTTGACCCTCTGCTGTGTGCCACTCTTTAGTTGCTGGACCCGGGAGAGGTTTGAGCATACTAGAGAAGAAGCCAGGGGAGCAGGGTAAGGCACTTCATGGCGTTGAAGGGAACAGCTATATACGAACCGCAGGGAAGTATTCCAGTATTTAAAAACCAATATGACTGTACCAACACTGCGTCCAAATTTTTAAAAAGAAAATACAAGACTATTTCCATCATCAGGTAGTAGGCAGGTATCCATGTGGCCAGTCAACTCACTCACCACAGAACCACTGTTTTGCCTTGTGCACCTCACAAAAACTCAGAATTAAATAAAACTCCATATTGTTCAGGTGTTCCGTGAGGACTGTTGCTCTTTGTTATATAGACCATACTCTTATCCACAAGCACAAACTCTTTTTTGTCAAAGATCACAGACCTCATCAGTGTGGCAAGCACTGTGATTAATGGCCACGTGTTCCCACCTGTCACTTACCGACACATTTCCGGGTGTTATTTTGGTCCACGACATAACCTGGAGGACAATAACACGCCCCTCCAAATGGTGCCATGTGGCATTGATACTCACAGCTCAAGAAAGGACACAAACTCACATCTAAACAGAGAAAAACACTTTGTTAACTGAATGGTCACCTCATGGTGATGGAAAAAAATTATATTAAACTAAATTTAAAGAAAAAATAAATGAATGGTCATTTCTGAACAAGACTCATTTACCTATGAAGTAAGTACTGCATCTTTCAAACATAAAAGCTAAATAACCATGAAGTCAAAGCAAAGAAATTCTGTCACCATTCAAGCCTAACTGCAATTTGTGGTACGAAAGTTCAATTCATCTTTTTTAAGAAGTTATTTTTAAAGTTATAACTATTTATAGGTCATCATAAAAGCTATTTATTGGAAAATCAGGTCATAAGTCTATCTTTGTCTACATAATACAAAGGGTCAAGAATTCCCAAGTGACAGAATTGAAAATAACGCCAAAAACATTAACTGTGGCTAGCTAGCTTCAAGTAGTAGGATTTCAGGTGACTATTTTCTTTCTGTCAAGTTTTATATTTTCTATTTTATTTTGTACTATTTAATTTTGTTTCGCACTATGACTATATATCTCTTATTAAGATTTTCAAAAAGGGCCTCTAAATGAAATGGGGTGATGGGGGGAAGAATGCCATGTAAGTCTCTGTATATTTAAACATTACATGTTTTTTCCAAGGAGGAAAAAAAAAGAGGCCTTAGGGTTACAGGTACATAGTTGCTTCTAGGCAAGTACTGAATACTTTAGAATGCACCATTGATGAAACCAAAGTCATAAATTGTTATTCTCTTAGAGGACAGTCAGCTGTCCAGAGTTCATGGGTTGATGGTGGGGTGAATATTCTACAGCAGTGGTTCTCAACCTTCTGGCCCTTTAAATACAGTTCCTCATGTTGTGACCCAACCATAAAATTATTTTTGCTGCTACTTCATGACTAATGTTGCTACTGTTATGAATCATAATGTAAATATCTGATATGCAGGATGGTCTTAGGTGACCCCTGTGAAAGGGTCGTTCGACCTCCAAAGGGCTTGCGACCCACAGGTTGAGAACCACTGTTCTACAGCAACAGAAAAAGAAGAAAAATAACTCAAGTATATAACCCAGGAACCAGAAACTTCTTTTTTGAAAATAATCAGACAAGACTTTTTCATAATTATCAGCGAGGGAATAAAATCTTCTTTAGAGTCATTAAAATTGGCATTAAAATCATTGTGCCTGGATCGAAGAAGAAAAAAAAGCTACAGATATTTGAAGCACTTCCTATCAAGAGGTGGCGCCTATCTCTTCAAACCACTGACACTGTACTTGGCCAAGTGACTTGCTTTGGCCAATAAGACATGACATACGCAGAGGCTTAAAAAGAGCGTGTGCACTCGGGTTTGCCCTTTCCACCACCACGTAAACAAGCCTGGACTAGCCAGAGCTTTTATCACAACATCCTGACCAGGGAGTGAGCTGGTCTAGGTCAGAAGAGCTCCCCAGGCAACCCACAGAACTGTGAGAAATAACAAATGTTTGTGGGTTTAAGCCGGTAAGTCTTGGGACAGCTTGTTATGCAAACACCAACTGATATTCTCTATATTTGGGATTCTGTCATTAAAAAAACAGAAGCCTATTTATCTGAAAGATCCCAGATAAACTTCCATACTCACCACAAGGTCGTAGTGCAGTGGCATTGCCTTCATCCTCCCCTGATGGACAATCTAAAATTCCATCACAGACTTTTGTCATTGGGATGCATTTTCCAGACTGTGGACAAGCCCATTCACCTGGGTAACATTTATGAAAATGATGAGGACTGCTTTCTGTGGAGAGGGGAAAAAAGAAAGAAAGTTACAACCACATGAGGAATGAAGCCGGTTGTTTTTATTTTAATCCATGGTTAAGAGAGGATATAGATCGGGTAGAAGTCTCAAATGGCCTATCTAGCTTCTAATTCTACTGGTGAACTTTTTTTGAGCTTCTAAAGAGTGGCAAAATGGAATTATTTAAGTTTCACTCTTTCTGGGGGAGGCAGTCCCCAGCCAGGTTATAAAAGTAAATTGCAAGTATGGATCTGGATTATCAACGAACTAGATGAATAACCCCTAAAGGAAGATTCAGTTACTTAAATCACAAATTACAGAAGAGAGGCTATTAAGGTAACACCAGGATTTCTGAATTTTTATTCTGTTATTTTGGTTATTTCCTGAGTGAAACGTCAACAGTGTAAGAAAAACTATAACTCAAATGTAGGAAGACTACTCGATGGGACACCGAAATGTGAAATCGCTGCTGCTATACCGGGGCTGGCACAGTATAAGTAACTTGCTTTATGGTGTGGGTGTTAGTAACTTCTGAACTATTAGAGGTATTGCAGAGTGAAGAGAGTGACTGTTATTGACAGTTTCCTTCTCATAGAATCTTTGAACGCTTCCCTAGAGAGCAGTCCCTCCTGCAAATACCAACCCCTGGCTCCATCTCTCATGGTGCCTCTGTGGCCTCTCTTCCACCACTGGATGTCACTCACTCTGATTGGAAATCAGAATTTAAAAACAAAACAAAACTGAACTGAACTTTTACCATGATTCAAAGTCATTTTTAAAGGTTAGGTCAAAGGCAACTCACATTTCCCCCAGTTTTCCCTTCTTCTCCATCCTATTTCTTTGCCATATAAATCTAGTTAAAATAAGCAGTCTTATAATTGCCTTAATAGTAGAAGGGAGGAAATTATAATAGATGCTATATCTGAGTTCTGGGTCTTTTTAGTGGAGTCTCTTGCTTCCCCACCCATTAAGTCCCTTAAATCCCAGACAATTCTGAGACGTGCTTGACACACAGATAACTTTCAACAAGGAAAATCGGAAAAACAAGTTCTGGAAACACTTTAAGAAAACACTTTTCAATCAGAATCTCTTACCACATCCATCTTCATCTCCATTATCTGCGCAGTCGTCGTCTCCATCACAAACCCAGTCTTGATTAATGCAGTGGCCATTGGGGCACGTGAACTGGTTGCCTCTGCAGGTCCCGTAGTCTGGAAACAAACCACATCTGTACTCCAAGACCCAGAGCACTCGGAAACATTCACAGTGCTCACCCCGCTGCCTAAACGGAGCTCCTGGAAACTGAAATGTCTTTATCAATTTAACTAAGTATCTTGACAAAAATGAAGAAAAGAAGGAAGAGAAAGGGGAAAATAAGGAAAAGGAGCAAAGAGCAGCTCTGGGTCCAGGAGGTGAACTCAGGTGCTGGTCTATGTTTCTCAAGATTAAAAATAAGACAGTACTAGTAGCTGTAGGTTAACACAGAACAGAGAATGCAAACCAATAAAGATGCCATAGACATGCCAACATCTAACATTCTCCTACTTTACCACAAGCCCTGGAATTGCTATTTAGGACCAAATGATCCTTAGTCACCTACTCCATGATGTCATGTTCTTCTTTAATAAGGTCTCTAAAATAAGCCAAGGCACCAGAAAGGAATCAGACATGGCTCATAGAAAATTAGGGTGATATTGAAAATACTGGATTACCCCTACGGCATGGGTGCCAATTCATCACAATGGGTGTGGAGAAAAATCATAGATTTTAGTAAGTGAATGATCACAAATAGCTGGCAATTTATTGGAATTAGTAAAACACTCTCAGAGACTTCAAGCTATATATTCCAATAAAGTGAGTCCATAGGTGGCAACAATAAGAGAGAGATGGCTTGCATTACAAGCAACAGCATGGAAGGAAAAGTAGGATCAGAGTGGGAAAGTGGAAACAATGAAAGCCCCCTGCATCACAATAAAACTCTTCTGACCCTCCAATTTCAATGGGGTAAGAACTTCAAAGTAAAGAGGAAAGTGAGGACCGTTGCTATTAGGGACCTTCTCCTTTCTCGCACTGGACTACCCATGCTATCAGACCCATTCCTGAGGTCTGGGTAACCTGAGAGCCCAGTGATACAGTACACCCTGTACCCTTGTAGCCTAAGGAAAGAATGCAAACTGTCCATCAGCAGCCCTTCAACTCTACACAGATCCTTGGGAGATAAAGGAGCCCAGGTCCAGTAACACTGCTGAGGCTCATGCCATGGGCCCTAAATGAACTTCTGGCTCCATCTGCCATCAGACATAGTGACCTTTTTGTTTGAAAAGAGTGATATATTGATAGGATGTTGGGGGGTTGGGGGGTGGAGGGAGCGGGGAGAGAACCACTCCTAACACCAGGACCAGCTTAAGGAAATCACCGTACTGCAAGAATGTTCATCGCTGCCGTCTTTACAATCTGGGATGTGGTCACAGACGTAGTCATGAGAAAGGCACTCCCCACTGCCACACTGAAACTGGTTGTGGGAACATCCTTCAGCTGGGACACAAGGTTAAGAAGGGAAAGAAAAGAGAGAATTTCAATTCCACTGTAGCCATTTAATCTCATAGGAAGATTCTGACTCATGTTTAAAAAGAAATTCTTATTTTTCAGTAGTATGCTCATAAATGTCTAAAAACTGCCCTAACTGGTTTGGCTCAGTGGATAGAGCATCAGCCTGCGGACTTAAGGGTCCCAGGTTCGATTCCAGTCAAGGGCATGTACCTTGGTTGCGGGCACATCCCCAGTAGGGAGTGTGCAGGAGGCAGCTGAATTAATGTTTCTCTCTCATCAATGTTTATGGCTCTCTATCCCTCTCCCTTCCTCTCTGTAAAAAAAAAATCAATAAAATATATATATTTTTTAAAATGTCTAAAAACTAGCTCTCCAGGGACAAAAAGACCCTGAATTATATTGTTTGCTAGTTTCCATGATGTAAATACTCCCACCATGGCTGACTTCAAGCTTCCAATATGAATTCATTGAACACAAACTTGAGAAGAGATATCCATAATTTGCCAATAGAAATCAACTTCAGAACATCTTGTGTACATTACTTACTGCAGTTGTTTTCATCAGAGAAGTCTCTGCAGTCAACTTTCTTATCACATCTCTGACTAGTGTTATAGCAGGCTCCATTGGCACAAGTAAGCTGCTCACATGTTGGGTATCCTAAAGGAATATAAATAGTTCAAAAACCTTAAATTAAGACATTCCTATAACAAACACTGCTTGAGTGACTACTATATGCTAAGATTAAAAGCTGAGCATATATTGGTAAATAAGAGACATGGAGATTACAGTTGGCCTCATGGAGATTGTGGTTGTATAGGAGAAAGAGACATTGATCAAATAATGACACAAATAGCAAATTACAAACTGGGTTATATGCTAATGTAGGAAGTAGAGAGCGCTGTGAGGGTACATAGTAGGGGGTCTGGGAGCCCAGGGAAGTCTCCCCTGAAGAACTGAACTGCTTGTGATCTCAGAGATGAAGATTGAGAACGAATCTTACTTATTTCAAAATGGAACCTTCTTTTACGTAATACAAATAGCATCTCAGGAAACTTATGTGTCTCCCCACATGCTTTGGGAAGTGAAGGGCTGTTTCTTTCACTGGAGGATCGTAGAAAGAAAGCAGGCCTAGGAGTCAGGAGACCTGGGGCCTGGAGTACCACCCAGTAGCTATATACTCTTACTCAAAGCTGCCTATCCTCTCTGCGTCACCACTTCTTTATCCATGCATTTGGATAATTTATTTCACATGATAAAGAGCCTCAAAAGACAATGTCTAGTAAAGTACTTTAAAAAGAGTAACGTGCTCTACAAGCATGAAAAATCATTACCACGTTATGTACATGTGGTCACCTCACTGCTATTAACCAGATGCTTAACCCTGGTTTTCTAGTGTGCAGTAGAATAATCAGGATGTCCCTTGCAGGAATAACATGCCGTCATCCCCAAACTTGGAACATGTATTTTTTTTTTATGATCCCTGGCTTCATGCTGTCAGCTGTTTATCTGTTTCCCCAACAACATAAGAAAACCCTTTGAGAACAAGGATCCTGTCTTACTCACTTTAGAATCCCCAACACGGAGATTGGGTCCTTAATATGCTCAAGAAATGCTTGCTATTGCTATAGAGTTATCACAGTGAACTTTTTAGTTAAAAATCTATTAAAAATATTTGGAAATTCTGCCTTTTATGACTTTTTATAACCTCCTTCTCACAAATATACCTTTCTTGGTTTGACTTTTTTTTTTTCATTTGGTTTGACTTTTTTTCCCATTAAAGACTTAGGGGCAGCTTCATCTATCCTTTCTAAAAACCCTTTACAACTCCCCAAGGGTGCTTATTTAAGTTTAAATACCTGTAAGAGGACTATGATGATTAATTGTAGCTCTCCCCCTGCCCAGTGCCTGCTCTAGGGACTCCCATCTGTTCTGCCCCAGAAAGAAAGGGATAGCTTAGTTGCCTCAAGAAGGGGCTGATATCAAGAAGATGATACTTTGGAGGGAGTGGGGAGCAACTGGCAGGTATAGTGGGGTTGCATATGTAATAAAGTACAAGCTGTTATAAAACCTGGAATTAAAAAAAAAAGATTGTTTTTCATAATGATTTTGGTTGTCTTCAAGATTCTTTTTAACTAAGGAAAAAGTGTGTCTTAGTTAGGATCTCAAAGAAAAGAGCACAGTCCCACTTTGAGGCTCAATTTTGCATTAAGAAGCCTGTTTGGGGTTTCATAGACAGATTTTTCAGATAATTCTTTGGATAGTCCCAAAGTCTCCTTCAAGCAGGGGCAGTGCACAAAATTCTCTGCTGAAACTATATTAAACTTGTCTAGTGTTAACAAGTCATACTTTTAAAAAGGATAAAGTCTGAAGTAATCTTTTTCCATTTTGTGTACAGTGAAGGAATAAGCCCAAATATTCTCATCTCCAGAAGTTCAAAAACTAGTCTATTAAGTGTCTTTAAATATCTAAATTGCCAAAGTTACATGTAGTCAACCATGTATCAAAGTGGAAGGTATTTTAAAATAACTGATTAACATTTTAAATTTTTCTGAATTTTATTTCTTAATAGTCCAAGAATCAGCTAATGCTTTGGGTTATTGCTGTCTTTTTATCATTGCCATGCTATGCACTGCAAGTGTGCCTTCAAAGGGTCACCCAACTTTGTTTATTAATTCTCCCTTTAAGAGATGCAAGAGGCCAGTTGAGTCAGGCAAGCAATTCCCTTCCTCCTGTGTGCTGGATAGCTTATAGAGTTAGTATGTTATCTACCCTTTTAAGGGAAGCAGCAAGCAGGAGAGGAATCTCAGAAAATTCAGCTCTTTGCAATAGATAAGATATCTGTCAGGAGGGAAATTTATTTGGGCTTGGATTGTAACTAGCTCTTAAAGCGATTATTGTAGATATGAAGGATCTGGGATAAATATGCTAGGCAGATCTCTTGTTCTCCCCATCCTGCTTTTCAGGAATCACTGCCATAACACTAAAAAGGGAAGAACTAAAACAGTATCCACTGACATGACTAAAAGTTTGCTGACATAGCTCATCCTCCCCCCAACAGACAACAGGCCAGCTTGATGTCATCAGGGAGAGTATGGTGATGGTCAGAGGTCAGTAGTTTGACACTCGGAATGAGGAACAAACAGCTTTCTTGTCTCCATCCTTGCTGATAACGAATCTCCCTCAGTCAGCTTAGGACCTGCCTCAACCCCTGCCCACCTTCTGGTCTTTTCTGTGCATAGTTAACTAAAGGCATATAGGAAAGACTGCACAGAGCTACCTGACTCCATTCAACACTGAAAATATTTGGAAATCTCTTTTCCAAGGTACTTCACTCTTTGGAGACCTGCACAGAGGAAACCAGTCCAAATTGTTCACACTGAGCAAAGTAAGAAATGAACTGACTCTTCCTTAAAGATTTTTATTGCTAAAGATGTTAATGAGTTTCAATCTACCCCAGGAAACAAGTCACATAACTTTGGGGTTGGGGGATATCTAAAATCTTATTTTTTGGTTTATTTGCTTGTCTGAGTCTAGCCTTATAAAGTTTCTTCTATGGAGCAAAGCCATCATGTAGCTTAAATGTCCTGCAGGATTTTAAGGACAAGTATAATAAGAGAGGAGTTGATATACAAGAACATCAGGGAATTTCATCATATGTTTTGTCTTAATGGGAAAATTGACAGTTAAGTATTAACTAAGCCCTAGACCTCTTAAGTTTCCCTGACACAAAAATGCAAGGACACCCTGGCACACCCTTGCTCACACCACCTTTGCCCTCTCCCTTCCTTACTTCCTCCAAATTCAAAATGACACATGTACAGGTATGTTCCCCCCAAATTGGAAGTTGCTCCTAAATATACATATGATCCCAAACAAGGTGAACCCGAAAAGACCCACACCAAGACACATCATAATTACCATGGCAATTGTTCAGGACAAAGAGAAAATCTTACAGGCCGCAAGAGAGAGACGGAAAGTCACATACAAGGGATCTCCCATTAGATTATCAAATGACTT
>NW_006293001.1:8693502-8702194 GCF_000327345.1 Myotis davidii
TTTAAAATTTTTTCTCTGCTAAGGATTTGGTTTGAAGCAAGAAAGTTCCATGCTATATAGTTCTGTTTATACAATCGAGGAGGAAGATGTGGTTTGAGGATCTCCCAGAACTCCCAGAATGGAAATCATTCACAGGAAAGTAAGATGCAAATATTAGGCACCACTCTTTATTATCTTGACAGGAAGGCTGTAAATGCATTCTATTGTCAGAACTTGGCAAAATGGCCAAAAAGAACATAGAAAAGAAGATAAACTGATTATAAAGAAAGAGAAGGCACCTTAAAGGTAGATTATGAAACTTACTCCAAGATTTAAAGGAAAACAAGAAGTTACTGATACAACCTCTGCCCAGACACCTAGGAGTTTTCAAGGTTCTCAAATCATCATTTGTAAGTTACTAGGCAGGCTAATCTAAAGTAATGATTTGCCAGAAAAAGTTTACTAGTTTGGCCACCAGTACTTAGTTGCAAATACTACCCACAAAGTTACATAAGCACTAACAATAATAATAATCAACAGCATATACTGAAAATTATGTGCCACAGAATTACTCAATATGTATGAACTCATCTCAGTCCATAACAACCCTATGAGGTTGATACTATTATTACACCCATTTTATAGATTTATATCTCATAGATTTCATATATGTGCCTCTCTGAGGCACAGAGAGGTTATGTAATTTGTAAAAGGTCATACAAGTGGTAACTTGGAGAACCAGAACTCAGTCTGGCTGCAATCTGGCTCCACAATGCATGTTCCTACAATAGAGAGAACTACTGCTAATAAGCTTCAAAGTAATAGAAAGAAGCAAAAAATTACAGATGAATGAAATTGAATGAAAGTAAATAGAAAATCTTCAAATAATAATCTGAAAAGAAAGAGAAGTAACCCAAGGGGAAAAGTTTTTCTTTCTTCCATTCAGTTTCCCATTCTACCGTGGGAAGTCTGGAGAAGTGAGGCCAATTCTAGTTTTCAACAAGTTATGGCATATTCTAACGACTTCAATCAGGTATAATTTAGGAATTCCAGGAAACCCTGGGCTAGGAAGTATCAGGACAAAAAAGAAAGTCAATTAAAAAAAAAAAAAACAGACCACAAAACCTCAGGAGACTCACCCTCCTCTCCTATCCGCCCACCTCCATCCCAGCCCCAATTTCAAGCCCCTGATGTGACTGTCATCACAGACTGGTACCTATGGAATGCAGCAACATATAAGAGAACAACAGGGAGGCATTTCCTGCTTCTTCCTCACAATAATTTGAAGTTGTTTTCAATAAAAAGCATATACATAATAAGATTTATAAAAAGGAAACAGCCATTCAATGTCTTGGGAAAAGAAAGCAAATATACTCATCCAGAGGGATAGTAGATTGGACTGACATCAAGTTTAGTCTGAGCAGCTTTCAGGAAACTGAAGTCAAAAATGGAAACATTAGGTTATCTAGTTTTCCTTGCTCTGCTTTCCTTGAACTACTGGGTGTTAAGTCCCCAATCTCACTCTGGTCTCTATCCACACTGACCTGATCTTAGGCCTAAACTAGAAAGGTGCCTGACAGGTGAAGTAGAAAGTCCCACAACTTTTTTAAAAAATGTATTTCATTCAATGAATAACTATTGCATACCTATAGGAATACTAGGTGCTAGAGATAAAAGGATGAATAAAGTCCCTACTCTCATGGAACTTATATTTTATTTGGAACTTGCATTTATGGGAAGAGAGCAGGGTAGAATGATAAACAGTGACAGTGAGAAGTAGCTCTCTGATAAGGTGATATTTGAACAAGAACCATAAGATTTAGCAAAATGAAGGTCAATGGTGGCATTGACGAGAATGTTTTCAGACCAGTGGAGATGAAGGAGTGTTTTCAGTGAATTCAAGAAGGAAAGGAGGAGAGGAAATGGAGACTGACTAAAGACAGCCCTATGTAACCTATTGGAGAAGGGAGCGGAGAAATTGGGCAATAGCTGAGAGAGATCTTAGGTGGGAGATATTTAGAATGTGCTTGAATGATGGAGACTCAGTCAAACTTCTTCTCTTTCTTCAAGGTGTCAGGGCTCTGAATCCTATCTCAACTGTAAGAATGTTAAAAAGGTACATCTGTGATGTGATATGTAAGATGGGGTCAGTCTCTGCTTCTGCTTTCTCACCTCGAGTAGAGAGAGGATAGTAAGAGCAGGACTCGCTGGGCAGCTTGCTTACATGTGGAACTGAGTTTGAAGAACAAATATGTTTTTCACGAGCCATCACAGTCCACAGAGTGACTTTAACCATCCTCTCTATTCCCCTCCCAACTGTTCCCCTGGGTAGAGTTTCAGCAGTTAGATATATAAAGGAAAATGTTTAAATTCTAAAGAACAGAAAGTCAATAGAAATAAAACTTCAGGGACAAAGCAGCCCCAGTTGCAGGCAGACCAAATACTGCTGATTAGCAGCAAGAAAGCCTTCATTGTAGCAGGGATTTTACCCTTTCTTTGGCATTCCTAAGTAACAAAAGAGAAGTGCTACAAACCAATGATAATTAGCAATAGTTTTACACCAAAATCATTCTAGTATGGTACTTGATAAAAGCAAAATAATCTATTTACTTAAAAGGGGGAAATTGTACTATTTTTGAGCAACCTGAAGTCATGAAATATATTAATTGAATGACCCATAATTGCTGCATTGTTCTGATGTTTATCTTAGACTCTGCTTGGATGGTTTCCTTGACGCTAATCCCATTAGAAGTAAATGGACTGCAGTTTGAATCTCTCTGTTCCTTAAAAAAATATTTTTTTAATTGAGAATTTGTTTAATAGCAGGTACCATTTTACAGATGGCCAGACTGAAGAGTAAAATAACTTAGGGGAAAATGAGCTTTAGTCTGTTTCACAGATTATATATATTCAGAAATAGTTCTCAAACAAATAACCAAAAATATAGCAGACAAAAAGACCAAACACAACAAGAAACATTTATACTACAACCAAATTTATTTCAAGGATAATCTTTTTATTGGGAGCTTAATACCCTCGCCTTCCTCACCATCTCACCCATTCTCTTACCTCCCCTCTCCCTGCCTCCCCAGGCGGACTCTTACACACCATTCTTTGTTCTGTAAAAGGAATGCCTGGAATGGACACAAGGTGCTCTGTCTTGGAACTCTATGATTTGACCTTATAAGCTTGAAAGGGTGGGGACTATAACCTAGGGGTTTGACCTGACAGGCATAACTATCAACTACAGAAGCAAGCTTCCTGATCCTTTCAAATAATTGGGGTAAAGAATTAGTCCTTCTTTGGAGCTTTTCTAATATCCATCACTATATTTAAGTGGTTTCTAGGTACTTACTAGTAATGTATTAAGACCCATTCCTATAGAAAACCTATTTCTGAGAAATAGAAAAATATAAATTATATTCATAAGCCGATTCTAATTTTGTCCTCAAGTATTGATTCCTATACATCATGACTGCAGAAACAACAGAAAAAAGTGTTATATCTCACAAAATGATTTCTAGCCAAGCCTCATTTAATCTTTGACCATGTAGGAACATTCTAATTTCAAACTACTAATAAATAGCTGCTATATAATTGAAGTGGCACCTAAAATAGTTAAATAGGCCCTGGTCAGGTAGTTCAGTTGGTTAGAGCATCGTCTCAATATATCAAGGATGTAGGTTCAATCCCTGATCAGGGCACATACAAGAAATAACAATGAATGCATAAATAAGTGGAGCAACAAATTGATGTTTCTCTCTCTCTCTCTCTCTCTCTCTCTCTCTCTCCCTCCCTAAGATTTTTTGAAGATTTGAAAAGTAAAGGCAGCCCAGCCGGCGTGGTTCGATTCCGGTCAAGGGCATATGCCCGGGTTTCAGGTTGGATCCCCAGTGTGGGCCGTGCAGGAGGCAGCCAATCAACAATTATCTCTCATCATTAATGTTTCTATCTCTCTCTCCCTCTCCCTTCCTCTCTGAAATCAGTAAAAATATATTTTTGAAAATCAATCAATAAATTAAAAATAGCAAGTACCTCCATGACTAATGGATCTCAACGAAGATCATCAATGGCTGCTAACGTCACTACTATTGGAAACATATGCCTTATATATAAAGTATGTTGCACACACACACATGAAAAGAAATCCTTGCTCATCTGTGTAAGCCTCTACACTAGCGCTGTTCTGAGCTAGAGCAAGGAAAGGCAGGACATTTTGCGTTAGAGAATATTTGGTGTTGTCTGGAGACATTTTGGTTTGGGGGTTAATGCTGGCTTCTAGTGTAGAAGCCAGAGATACTGTTAGACTTTCAATAATGCACTAGACAGCTCCCCACAATAAAGAATTATCTGGCCCCACATGTCATTAGTGCCAAGGTCAAGAACCCTTGCTCCAGATCTAGCTACCAACTTCCAAAAAACACAGAGGACAGAAGAGCATGTTAAATGACATCAAGGGATACAATGAACAAAACCCAGACTGTGGGAAACTCCAGGACAACTGACTTGGTTTCATTAACAAATAAATTGCAAGGAGTAAAAAACAAAAATGGGAGGGGAACTTACAAATTTTAAGACAGCAACTAACTCTAACAGATAGATTTTATTTGGATTCAGATTTAAACAATTGCACTATAATAACAAAATCATTGAGAAAATTAAAGCATTAACTGGTTATCTGATTATTTTAAGGAACAGCTGTTAACTTTTAGGTGAGATTGTGATATTGTGGCTGTGTTTTACTCCTTTTATTTTGGAGATAAATACTGCTTCAAAATAAAGGGGAAAATTGCCCTAGCTGGTTTGGCTCAGTGGATAGAGCATCGGCCTGCAGACTGAAGGGTCCCGGGTTTGATTCCGGTCAAGGGCATGTACCTCGGTTGCAGGCTCAATCCCCAGTAGGGGGTGTGCAGGAGGCAGCCAATCAATGGTTCTCTATCATCATTGATGTTTCTCTCTCTCCCTCTCCTTTCCTCTCTAAAATCAATAAAAATATTTTTTATAAAAATAAAGGGGAAAAGAAGAAAGAGCTACAGGTAAGACAAAATTAGCCATGAGTTGATAATTAACATAATAACGATGAGTACAAAGAGGTTCATTATATAATTCATCATGCTTTTGATTATGTTAAAAATCTTTCATAAGCTTTAAACAATAACTTTTAAAATAATAAAAGAGTTAAGTAACCTTTAGACAAAAATAGTTTGTAAACTTTCATTACTAAAGAAAAATATTCTGAGAGCCCCGGCATGGGGTTTAGACTAACATTAAAGTCCCACCCCTTCTACCCTTGCTTCTTGAGAATCTTCACAATCTCTAAAATGGAGATGGCCATCACATATGGCTCGTAGTTCTGATGTAAAAATTGCATAAGACAGTAATGGGTGTTTGGTGAGCAGCAATTCCCTTTCCCACCTCACACAAGAGCTCCAAGAGGGAAAACAAAATGAGTCAATCCTGACCCCTATACTGGCACTTTCTAAAGACGTCTATCCAATCTAGGCCACTCGTTTCCTTCCTGTTCGAATCTGGCTGTGGCCAGGAGATCTAAGCACTAACCAGGAAGTATGAAGATTCTTTTCTTAATTTCCTCTGATTGGTTAAATTTTTTTCACACTCCTCCATCACTAACACATAATAAATAAACAAAGTAGAGAGGAATAGAAAATAGTACCTCATTGTAAAACCCCTTACATGTGTGAGGTTCATTTTAGGGCCACGAACCCTGAAGGGTTCATAACTTGTATAATTCCAGAAACAATGAGCTATAAATCGGGTTCTCTTTCCTTAACAAATCCTCCTTTCACCAGTTACTTGTGCTTTAAAAAAAAAATACAAACAAAAACTTGATTAAAAACTCCTATGCAGATATTTTATAAAACTCACTTCCTTTCCTTCATTCCTTTCTCTAACAGCTGCCTGCACACTGTACCCTGCCAGCTTTTTGCCGAAAGTTCCATTGGCAAGGTCGTCAGGCAGTTGTACTGGTGACTTTAGACTTGGATGCAGATTATTCACATGGAATAAATCCAAACAATCTGTTTCGACGGCCTTTTCTTTTCCCTGAAGTAGCATTTCCTTCATTCCCATTGCACTTGCAATAAAGCACTCATTTTAAACCACTTGTAAATAAGGAATAAAGACACGGACTGTTGGCTGGTGGCACAGGCATCTGTGTCTCTCTTAAAAAAAATAAAATATAGTCATGTGCCATATAATGACGTTTTGGTCAATGACAGACCGCATACAAGACAGGTCTCATGAGGTTATGATGGAGCTGAAAAATGTCTATCGCCTAGTGACTTGTAGCCATCCTAAAGTTACAGTGCAATGCATTCAAAATATAATATAGTCATGTGCCATATAATGACGTGTTGGTCAATGACAGACCGCATACCAGACAGGTCTCATGAGATTATGATGGAGCTGAAAAATGTCTATTGCCTAGTGACATTGTAGCCATCCTAAAGTTACAGTGCAATGCATTACTCATGTGTTTGTGGTAATGCTGGTGTAAACAAACCTACTGCACTGCCAGTAATAGAAAGGTATAGCATATACAATTATGGACAGTATATAATTCTTGATAATGATGATAAATTACTCTGTTAATGGCTTATATCGTTTCTGCACTATACTAGTACTCTGCTATCATTATCTTAGAGTGTACTCTTGGTACTTTAAAAAAATTCTGGCTGTAAGTAAAATAGTATGTTAAGTTACGCAAACAGCTGCCTCACACACCTTGTGTTCATGTGTTTGTGGTAATGCTGGTGTAAACAAACCTACTGCACTGCCAGTAATAGAAAGGTATAGTATATACAATTATGGACAGTACATAATTCTTGATAATGATGATAAATTACTATGTTAATGGCTTATGTCGTTTCTGTACTCTGCTATCATTATCTGAGAGTGTACTCTTGGTACTTTAAGAATTTTTTGCTATAAGTAAAACAGTATGTTATGTTACGCAAACAGCTGCCTCACACACCTTGTGTCTCTTGATTGCATTATTTTCTTTTGTGCTTGAATTAATCTTGTGTTGTTTGTACAGCAATGTGCTGTACAGGATTGTAGCCTAGAAGCAATAAGCTATATCATGCAGTCTAAATGTGTAGTAGACTATACCCTATGGCAGCGGTTCTCAACCTGTGGGTCACAACCCCTTTGGGGGTCGAACGACCCTTTCACAGGGGTCGCCTAAGACCATCCGAAAACACATATATAATTACATATTGTTTTTGTGATTAATCACTGTGCTTTAATTATGTTCAATTTGTAAGAATGAAATTGGGGGTCACCACAACATGAAGAATTGTATTAAAGGGCCGAGGCATTAGGAAGGTTGAGGACCACTGATCTAGATGAAGGCTATACACGTGTATATTCATTGTGCTCTTCAGCAACTTTTCTCTAGGTTAAAGTTAGGAGGAGGTAGCACAAAATCACTGATTTAGTGAAACATGCTCACGCTCCATCAAGCAGAGCTTGGAGAGCTTCATGTTGGCAAACACTGTCCCACATCATGGTGGTGCATGTTGTTAACGGGGAGAAACTGGGTGTGGGGTACACAAGACTCTTTCAAAAGAGAACACTTAATTAGAAAATATACCCGAAGAGAACTGTTCCAGAACCTCAGCTAAGCGATGGAGATACAAAGAAAAATAGCATAGACAATTCTCAAAGAAAAATAACATACAAGGAACAAAACATTGGAGGAAAGGTATTGTTTTCTAAAATGCAGCGTGATATGATGTGTTCTGCAGCATGAATCCAGGCCTCTCCTTTTCACATATTTAAGTATTTCTTCTATCAAAATTCTCAAACAATAGAGAAGTCCCATGAAAATAGGCTAAAATTTATATCTTTAGATGGAGCCATGATAACTAAGAAGTTTATGGTCAAGGTTTCTAATGCACATAAAATTTGTCTACCGATGACCTGAATATTGACTTTATAATAACTCTTTGAAGTTTGAAACATAAATTTAAGAGCAAAAGAAAGGGAGTACCATAGTATGAGAAAAAAAAATGGGAGCACATAGTAAACTTCTAACTTGCAATATACCAAGAAGAGAAATGTATAAAAAGTGTCAAGAGAAAATGTATAAAAAGAAACATAAAAAGTGTCAAGAGCCAAGACCGGTTTGGCTCAGTGGATAGAGCATCAGCCTGCGGACTGAGGGGTACCAGGTTCGATTCCGGTCAAGGGCATGTACCTGGGTTGTGGGCACATCCCCAGTGGGAGATGTGCAGGAGGCGGCTGATCGATGTTTCTCTCTCATCGATGTTTCTAACTATCTCTCTCCCTTCCTCTCTGTAAAAATTCAATAAAATATATATTTTTTAAAAAATAAAATAAAAAGTGTCAAGAGAAAATGTATAAAAAGAAAAAAAGTTCTGGATAAATTCATAAATGATAGACTTCTAAGAGCTTTTCAGACTGAGTTTGATGAAACATAGGACTGACACAGTAGAAAAATTCCTACATTCCTATATTCTAACAATCCTATATAATGAAAGGCTAATATGCAAATAGAAGAAACGGCAGAACAACCAGTCTCTATGACACGCACTGATCACCAGGGGGCAGACGCTCAATGCAGGAGCTGCCCACTGGTGGTCAATGCACTCCCACAGGGGAAGCGCCACTCAGCCAGAAGCCCTGAACCAAGTTCACGGCTGGCGAGCACAGCAGTGGTGGCGGGAGT
>NW_006293001.1:8702225-8703165 GCF_000327345.1 Myotis davidii
TTTCCCACCTCCGCGGCAGTGCTAAGGATGTCCTACTGCAGGGAGCGGGCCTAAGACGGCAGTTGTACATCCCCTGAGGGCTCCCAGACTGCGAGAGGGTGCAGGTCGGACTGAGGGACCCCCTGAGTGCACAAATTTCATGCACCAGGCCTCTAGTTCTATATAAACCTCAAGAGAGGCAGATTACTCTTTACTTGTTTGTAAGTAGTGCCTTATGCACCATGATTGCACTCTCTTATTTTGGTTATTATAATATTTAAACATTATACACAAAATTCTGCGATTTATATGCCTGATCTTGTTGTGATCAGTTACAAACTGATATAGTATGCTATCATTCTAGGGAAAGCCAAATATAACACTTGTCCAAAAGCAATCTGGAAAAAAAAAAGCCCAGAAGAGCACAAAACTAATGATTAATGAGACATTTGAGCTACAAATTTACCATAGTAATGTAATAAACGTTATAATTAACCAAACTGGCCTTTGTACTCAATGACCTTTCAGGATTATATGTTAATGTTGAAAGTTTCTTAATTTAAAAAATACAGAAAATTTATGTACTAAAGAAAAAAAAAAGTCCATAAGAGCACAAAACTAATGATTAATGAGACCTTTGACCTACAAATTTACCATAGTAATGTAATAAACATTATAATTAACCAAACTGGCCTTCATACTCAATGTACTCAATGACCTTTCAGGGTTATATGTTAATGTTGAAAGTTTTTTAATTTAAAAAATACAGAAAATTTATGTACTAAGGCAGGACACACTCAGAAGGATTTCATAAAAATAGACTTCTATCAGAATATCACCTCTAATCCACAAAAGAATCTGCCAAGAGATTTCAATAACAAGAGGCATATTGTCGGCATTTCTGTCCATCAACAAATCTAACAAGTTGCTTAAAATGCCAAAGGGACAAATGTGAAACTAT
>NW_006293001.1:8703194-8709263 GCF_000327345.1 Myotis davidii
CTGACATTTTCTAAAACAAAGGCAAAGAGAGCAGACATTGAACATAAAATTCACAGGGTCGCAAGGTAATTCATGCACCCAGCGAACCCAAGGAAGGAAACTTACAATACAAAAATGAAGGTATTATTATCAGGATACTATCAAAATGTCCATAGAATCATATCAGCCCTCAAGCATGTTAATGTAGATAGTTATTTTATCGACATGTATTGAGAATACAATATACTAGTAGGTTGATGAGCTGCATGATAAAGAAGATGAATAAAATAAGTATTTTGGTCCAGCCAGTATGGCTCAGTGGTTGAATGTTGACCCATGAACCAGGAGGTCATGGTTCAATTCCTGGTCAGGGCACATACCCAGGTTTCCGGCTTGATCCCCAGCAGGGGACATACAGGAGGCAGCCAATCTATGATTCTCTCTCATCACTGATGTTTCTCTCTCTCCCTCTCCCTTCTTCTCCCTGAAGTCGATAAAAATATTTTTAAAAAAAAATTTTACAGTTATAGGTATTAATCAAAGATTGGTAAGGTTCCCCTCATTGAAATCCTGTTTAAGCCAGAAGGAAAAATTTCTGAAGGGTAGGAATATGGTGATTTTATTGAGTTTTCTCTATTACATAAGTTTTCTGTATTGCACATGTGTCAGAAGGTTTTTTTTTGTTTTTGTTTTTATTGTTGAAAGTATTACATATGTCCCCTTTTTCCCTCATTGACCTCTCCCACCTGTCCCCACCCTCTCTCCAAGCCTTCACCACCTATTGTCTGTGTCCATGGGTTATGCATATATGCATACAAGTTCATTGGTTGATCTCTTCCCACCTGCCCACCCTCCCCTGCCTTCCTTCTGGGGTTGGATAGTCTGTTCAATGCTTCTATGTCTCCGTAGCTATTTTTGTTTGTTAGTTTATGTTGTTCATTAGATTCCACATAGAACATGTGTCAGTTTTATAGAAAAGGAAAATAATTTAAGCTAGTTTACATTTTATCCTATGTTGATTAGGGTAGGTAAAAGCAGGACATCATTTTATCAAACTTGCCTTCAGATAAATCTGTATATTAATACCTCAAGTATCATTTGAAAGCTATTCTGCAAGTCTCAGGAAATATAATAAGATTTTTTAATTTCCACATAAAAAGAAAAGCATTCAGGGAATAGTGTGATCTCCTAATAATAATAATAATAATAATAATAATAATAATAATAATAATAATAATAATAATAATAATAATAATAATTTAATCAAATGGAAGAAAAAATGTCCCCTAGAATTTTTAATTTCCTATTCTGTATTATTGAAAAGACACTTAAGTTCATCAAAATTTGGTTTTCAATAAAATCATATATCTGTTAAGGCATATGCCATCAATACATACCCCAAAAAAAGCTTTCTAAAAAATAAATGAACAATGACAGCTTTAGAGTGAGTACTTAAAAATTCAAACATATAAAGATTACCATGTGATAAATATTATGTAAAAAAATTTAACAAAAATTACTATCCTTAATCAATCATCTCTTGTTCCTTCTCTCTGTTTAATAAAATAGTTTCATTACAAATATGTCATGTAAGTCTCAAAAAGCAAACAAAATTTTTCCAGTCCACCTATTTCTGACACTTAGGCAGTATGATTTCATATTTTCTCCCAGTAACTTATATCTGTAGGTTAAATTTTACTTCTATTAATAAAGGCATAATAGATCAAATTTTCTAGAAGTCATTTAAATGTCTGAATTCTGCCCACAATTTCAAGTGAATAAGATTGAAAAGTTTAATATTTTCTGAGTGGTAGTATTTATTAAATTTCCATATAATTTATTTAAGTATATACTGCCAATTTCCACATAAAATTAAAGAGCTTTTTGTTTTCCTAAAAAAGCAAGTGAGGGGTAGTCTTTTCTTTTTCTTCTAAGAATAGTTTATTGATTATTTTAGAGGGAGAGGAAGGGAAAAGAGAGAAACATCAATGTGAGAGCAGAACATCAGTCAGTGCCTCCTGCATGCCCCCTACTGGGAATGGAACCCACAACCCATGCATGCGCCTTGACCGGGAATTAAACCAGCAACCTTTTGGTGCACCTGATGATGCCCAACCAAGTGAGCCACACAAGCCAGGACAGTGATGGGTAATCAAACAAAATATAAAAAAATGAAATCTAGTGCAGCCCGGCTGGTGCAACTCAGTGGCTGAGCATCAACCTATGAAACAGGAAGTCATGGTTTGATTCCCCTTCAGGGCACATACCTGGGTTATAGGCTTGATTCCCAGGAGGCAGCCGATCAATGATTCTCTCTCTTCGTCAATGTTTCTAGCTCTCTCCTCTTCTCCCTTCCTTTCTCTGAAAACAATAAATATATATTAAAAATAGATATTCTTCAAAAACCTAAAAATGTAACTCCCATTTGACCCAGTGATCCCACTTCTAGGAATATATCCCAAGAAACTAGAAACACCAATTATAAAGGATATATGCATTCCTATGTTCATAGCAGCACAATTCACCATAGCTAAGATTTGGAAACAGCCTAAGTGCCCATCAGTAGATGAGTGGATTAAAAAACTGTGGTACATCGCCCTAATATTGTATTTTCTTCTAATTAGAGTGGGCAGCCACTGGAGGGCTGTAAACTGGGAGACAATAAGACCAAATCTATATTTTAAAAAGTTTTTGTGGCCAGAGACGGAGAGGCATTGATCGGACCTTCGGGCACCTCAGAGGGAAGGTAGGGGAGTAGGGGTAAGGGGGAGAGATCAACCAAAGGACTTGTATGCATGCATATAAGCCTAACCAATGGACACAGACACCAGGGGGGGTGAGGGCATGAGTGGGGGGATAGGGGGTAATGTGGGGATAAGGACACATAGTAATAACTTAATCAATAAAAAAATTAAAAAATAAATAAATAAAGGAAAGAAAAAGAAATAAAAATAGATATTCTTTCTAAAAAAACATAGTGCCAATATTATTTTAAGTATCTTGGCTTTCTTCTTAATTAAACTGAAGCCCAAATCATTCTATATTTGGTGCTTAAGATTTCAAAGGGTTTACAAGAGAGCAATTAAAAGTTCATTCAAATGTAAAGAAATGATGAATTAAAATTATGTAGTTTCATCAACCAATCTAGTGCTGGGATTCACCTAGTCGTCATTACACAAACATCTACTGAGGGCCTATTATGTCAAAAAGTGCACCAATAATGGGAACATCAAGATGATTAAGGCACAATCCCTACCCTCAAGGAGCTCATAGCTTTCTGGGGGAAAACAGTGATAAAAGTGGATTATAAGTACACAACGAACTACAAAAGAATCAGAGAGGGGTGCCTAATTCACTCTGGGATGGGATGTGAACAGGGACAGCATCCTTGAGGAGGAATACCTTGCCTGGGTCTTTAGGAGAAGCAGCAGTTAGTTAAGTCAAAAGAAAGGAAGGAGCATATGGAAATGAGCATTCAAGCAGCAGGCACAGAAGCAAAAGGTCAGGACTCTGTGTGGTGTGCCCAAGTGAACTACACAAGCACTGCCCTGAACCCTTTCAATGTCCAGAAATGCAGCAGTTACTAATAACTGCTATTATTTTCTTTGTCATGGTAGCTCATCCCGCAGTGGCTTTGGCAGCAGTCACTGGAACAGCCACCAATAATGCCTCCAACAGACCTACCTACTTGCTCCACTCAACTGAAATTAAGAGAGTTCAATACTGGGGCAGAGGAGGTGGAAGGTTTGAAAGCAGAGTGTGCTGCTGGATCAAAAGGACCATCCAAATGCCAACCACACAAATGAATACCACACCCATCGATACCAATAAATGCTTCATTTCTTTCTTGAGTGTAACATAATCCAAATTAAAATCTAGAAACCTATCTAGCCATTTCCAAATTGCCAGGGTATATTTATAATTCTCCAGCACATTCACACTTTCATTGCCATCCAATCTGAGCGAGAATACTGGCATAGGCTGCATTGTTGTGTAAGGCTCAACTCAGCATTTACAAAGGATCGCCCCATTATGGTTTGTATTTGTATCAGGTTAGGTTTTAGATGGCCAAAGGACCAAAACAAGATTCCTCCATAAACACTTACGGCAATGCTGATGTTCATCTGAGCCATCCTCACAGTCCTGCTCATTGTCACACACCCAGGAGTTAGGGATGCATAACTCTTTACTCTGACACTGGAAATAGCCTGGCTGGCAAGTAGCGGGAGCTAAAACAAACCAGAAAAAGACTCATTATGTCAAACAACCACTCTATTATACCAACAAGCAATGCTTCTTTCAAAAGCCTATATATCAACTCCTGCTCAATGTATTTGATGGCAAATAGTAAACAACCCTATACTAGAGTGTGTGAACGCCGGTCAGAGTTCACTATCAATCTCAGCAATAGCACCACAGCAAACTGATGACCCAAAGCAATATGAAAATACAGAGAATAGAACAGCCAAACACACATACATACAACAAAGGTATGACAAAAAATATTAAACAAAATTTTTTTAAGTAAAAGCTAGCCATGAATTATTATTAAATTATCTGAAATGTTTTATAATAACTATAATAATAGTAAAGCATCATGATGAATTGGAAAACTCTTGAAATTTGGGTAAAAAGACACAGAGTCACATAACTATTATTTTTACAATTTACTTGCTTTAGGATCTTTGGCAGGTTCTCTGAGCCACAATGTATGCAACTAAAATGGAAGCTATACTTATCTATCTCATGGGTTGCTACTGAAAACCAAGTTAAATAATGTATGTGAAAGCACCATATAATGTTTGTTGCTATCGCTTTTGTCATTGGTATTGCTATCATCACTGTTCTCATCACTAAAATATAATAACCTCTGAAGAGTTGTTGGTATAACTGTTCATTTATTCCTTTATCTCAGAATACACTCTTATTGCTCTTTGGATTTAACATAAAATGAACTCAGTGAGCCCAGAAGAGGCAAAACAAATAGCACATGATCATGTCTCTACAGATAGAACTACTCTCTTGCTCAAAGTATGGTTCACAGACGAGCAGCATCAGCATAACCTAGGGGTCTGTAAGAAATACAGAATCTCTGCTCCCACATCAATCGTATGGAATCCAAATCTGTACGTTAATCCATTTGTGCATGAAAGTTTGAGACGCACTTCCCACTCTCCCTCCCATTTTCAAATGCACTGTCATCCAAACATTACCCCAAAGTTTGACTCTTCTGTTGTGCCATCGTATGGTCAACATTTCAAAACAAAATTACTTGTTCACCCGCTTTCCTGGTTTTTGGATGATAACCTTTGTCTGTGCACCTATCAGAATGAATGAAATTGCAGGAATGTGATTGATCGCCTATGGCAATCTGGGAAAGCAATGGATATAAGGGTTGGATTGGTGCACCAATTGGGGAACCTTTAATAAATGACTTACTTCTCTAAGCCTCAGTTTTCTAATATGAATCTTACCTCAGAATATTGCTGAGAACTAAAAGAAAAATATGTGTACTGGTAAGTGATTTTATCACCTGTTAATTTGGGGTTTTATGATATTATCATGTTTTTAAATAAATTTTCTAAAACATAAAATCACACTAGCCATTTCTGTGATCTCTTTATGATAATTCACACACGTTATACTACACCCTTCATAGTAAAACAGACTCCTGGAGTTACAAATCACCATAGTTCAGGTAGCATTGTTTTTTGTTTGTTCCTATTGGTGCACAAAATTTCCAGAGCGAATAATCTGAAATAGTCACATACTGGCTTCAGAAAACCACTTCCAAATTGGTTTCCATATCAAGGTCACATGATAAAAAGGAAAATAGAAACTGATGTCAATTGAGCCCCTTCTTCAAAGGGGAGTGAAACAATTATTAACACCATCAGTTTTCTATTCAACCACACAGATCTCAGCAGACTTGCACCAAGTCCTGTATCTATCACTAAAGACACAACCTTTTTGTTACAGCTGAAATCACTATGAAGGATTTGGGTCTCTCAAAACAGAGCTTACACTACCCACACCCCACTTACGGCAACCAATTTCATCAGAGTCATCCAAACAGTCTTTGGTCCCGTC
>NW_006293001.1:8709296-8714241 GCF_000327345.1 Myotis davidii
GCCGAAATCCTCAATGTTACATTCTGCAATCCCACAAACAACAGAAAACCAATTGAAAAAAAACAACGATGCCACACAGATATTTCAAAGAAGAAATACAGATTTTTTTAATAATGATGAAAAATCATTCACTAATTAGTAATCAAAGGAATATGCTATCTTATAAAATTAGGAAAACATTTTTATAATGATTATATCCTCGGTCTTAGGGTCTGCAGAAAGGTCATTTTTATACATGGCTGATGACTAGAGTATATCTGGAAAGCAATTCACAACATGTATCTTGCTTTTTTAAAGTGCTTATCCTGTAACTTAGTACTTTTACTTCTAGGTATTTTTTCTAAGGAACTAGAGATTTATATCACTTTATTACTTATAATAAAGAAAATTGAAAACCTCCTAAATGTCCAATGATAGGAAAATAAATGTCCAGTGATAGGAAAATATCTATATACTGATATTTTAGGAACTCATTAAAATGATTATGAAGGACTGTTAAATGTTTAGGAGAAATATTTGTAATATAATGTAGCAAAGACAAAGATGCAAAATTTTGCCTATAACAGAGTCATATATGGAGGTGGGCAAGAAGCATAAAAAAGACCAGTGTGGACAGTGGTTATCGTTGATTGATAACATCAAACATCATGAGTAACTTTTCATTGCTTCACTGTGCTTTTTTCAGTTCTCCATCATATATTTTCATTAAAGTGCCTTTTATTATTATATCACCTAGAGCAATTTATGGTCCCCTAATTCTTAGATTCAGATCAAGAGCTTTTATTTTTTTAAGGAATTTGTAAGATGCCAGGTCTATAATCTCACCTCTACAAAAAAAAGTTTAAAAAAAATACAAAAATATTTCTTCCACCAACCAGAGTGCACAAACTTGGCACCAAATGCTGCCACATTTCCAAGTGGCCGTGATTATCCCGTGTTGATACCAGAGAGAGTGTAACTTAAACAAGTTCATTTCATTTAACCAATATATCCTGTGCTTTTTCTGGGTCTCCCCAGGGGACTAATTTGGCAGTTGGAAATCCTCTGAGCTTCCCCACATATCTGACCAGTAATCTCCTCATGCATGATGTGCCAAGTAGAAAATTTTTTAGAGTGCAGCCAACACAAGCCCAACTTGGAGAAGACTCAAAATTATTCTTTCACAAACCCAAGGTGAGAGAGAAGTAATTTGGGATTTGGAAGAATAATTGCATTTTCCCCCATGTACTTAAGCAATCATGCTAAATTACCCATTTCAATTTTGGGCTCATTAACCCCAAATCAGGTAAATATACAGATCAATTGCCTACTCCTAAAATAAATAAACAATGTGCTATCCTGACTTGTGCAAATGCAGGCATATCAACAGCATGACATAAACATAGTTAAGTGATCTATTCCTAGGGGATATAGGCTACTTTGTTCATGGAATGTTCAAATCTGATTGTCTGTTAGTGACATCCTGATTTATAATGTATGCTGCAAATGGTCAGAAACTTCCCTTGGCTAAATGGTGGTACCGAGTGGTACAGGAATACGTACACCCAAATACCTTCTATAGACTAATGCACGATGGTGGTTGGTGGTGCAGGTCTGGGGTTGGTGGTGCAGGTCTCTTATCAACTACCTTTAAAGCACAACAACCTCCCTTGCAAAAATGCCCCTAAGGAATGTACAAATTCACTCTGGAATCCCAGAACTTCTCACTGGATTTTATTCTACAAAGCAATATTTCCATGGGAGATTAGGGGCTTTGGAGGTTTAGCTATTAACAGAACATATATTAAATCACTTTTATCAATTAGGTCTATTGTTAGTAATCCAACATATTACATTTGAAAGTTCAGTACATTTGTCTCCCTTAGTATCTAATAACTTCAGGTTGAAGAATTATAACAATCTAAAGGTCAGTCCTCTTACAAAGAGCTTAATATTGGTATGGGAAAAGGAAAAGCATAAACTTAGAAACTAAGTATTCAGAAGAAAATTCAGAGCAATATATTGCCTTCTTGAAAATACATATATTTAGAAATATTTCTTCTTTTTCCTCAAACAAATTCAAGTTTATTTTTAGAAATGTTAAGTATGCTAGTGTAATCAGATGGCTTTTGCTATGTGAAAAATCATCCCAAGGATTTAATGGCTTAAAACAGCAAACATTGATTTAGCTCCTGATTCTGCAATTTAACAGTAGAACAGTATTTCTTAAGCAACTCAAGTCAGATTTTGAGGTCTGGTTTTTGTTGTTGCTGTTGTTGTTGGTTTGTTTTTTTTTGCTAAACTACAAAATTAAACACACACACACACACACACAAAATAGACACCCAAAACATATTTTTAAAGCACCTCAAAGCCAGTTATTTAAAATCAAGCACATAAAATATAACCCAACAGGGGAAGTTTTGCAATTAACTAACTCTATAATTAGTGCCTTTTACATTTGATCTCCCAAACAGTTATCTAAAGTAATATATCAAACCCATTTACTCAATTTATCAAAATATCCAAATGAAAAATCATTTGTCAAATTCACTTTTTTAATATTAACTTCCGTGCCTGTTATAACTCCCAAATGATTAATATTCTATCATTGCTGGGTAATCTCTTGGCAATCAACCAATATGCTCCACTCGTGTCAGAAGCCTGTCATTCATTCTATTATAAAGGTAACATGTACTATTTAAAAAACAAACTGCTGGAGAAACAAACAACAGTATGATGATTACCAGAGGGGAAGAAGGTTGGGGAAGTAGAAGAGGGTAAAGGTGGGGGGAGGGTAAATGGTGATGGAAGCAGACATGACTTTGGTGAACATACAATACAATATACAGATGATGTATTATAGAATTTTATACCTGAAACCTATACAATTTTATTAACCAATGTCCCCCCAATAAATTCAATAAAATTTTTTTAAAAACTGTTGGTGGCCTGGCCAACATGGCTCAGTGTTTAAGCGTTGACCTATGAACCAGGAGGCCACAGTGAGATTCCCAGTCAGGGCACATGCCTAGTTTGCAGGCTCAATTCTAAGTAGGGAGCCGTGCAAGAGGCAGCCAGTCAATGATCCTCTCTCATCATTGATGTTTCTCTCTCTCTCTCTCTCTCTCTCTCTCTCCCCACCTCTCTGAAATCAATAAAAATATATATTTTTTAAAAACTGCTGGTGAATAGATCTAGATCTGGCCTGATAAACAGTTGTAGGTGCCCCTATTTTCTGAATGTTTTATTTTAAATAAGTAGCCTTTACTTACAACCTCTCTAGAAGTTATTAGACACTATCTACGCTTTACAGTTCAATAACTTGAAGTGCAAACAACAATGGAAGTGGGGGTGAATTTCATACACTGGAACCAAACAAAGTTTATGGGAGAAAAAAATCTAAGTAGAGCAAAATTTAAAACTTTCTTCAACAAATGGTCTCTAAACATCCATATTCAACCAAACCAGTTTTAACCAAAAGGTAATTTTGCAAACAATAGCCTTAAATATTTTTCCTATAATAAAATATAAGGAAGAAAACATCATAATGCATGCTGGGAGAAAAAAAAACTTTTGTTAAGAACCAGGCAGCTATTGATGAGGAACTTTTAGAACCAAATGGACACCCTATCTCCCCAGTACTAGCCTTTCCCAAGAATAAAAATAGATGGTGCAAAGATGACAAAAAAAATGCACATGTGGTACTTAAATGCATGCACTGATCTAAGCACTTCACCAACGTCATCATTTCATCTTCATAACAACCATATTAGATACCATTATTATGAACATAAAGAAATTGAGGCATAGAGCAGTTCAGTAACTTGCCTAAGATCAAACAAAAAATATGTACAAAGCAAGGATTTGGACCTGACAGTTCTGTTCCAGTATCAGTGCTATATTGACCACTGTTCTATGTTTCCTTTCACACACACACACACACACAAAATCTACCAAACTCAAGAATAAGTATAAAAATTTGACATTTTTCCAAAGCTGCTATCAACATTAATTGAATTCATTAATTGGGCTGGTATGGAATCCATAGCATGTGCTCATATAATTCAATTGGAGACTAATAGCCTACCTGGCAGCAAACATTGCACGTAAAAATTCTTGAACTTAGGAAAATTTGCAACAATCAAAAGCAATTCAGGGAAATTTAAAAAAGCGGGGGGGGAGGGGGTGTTCTATCTCTTCAAAAAGAATTATATTAGATATAAGGATAAACTTATTTTCCCAACCTCATAGAGCCCCTAAGCTGCAGAAAAAAACAAAAGTAATTCATTCTTGAGAGAAACCAAGATGGCGGCATAGGTAAACACCTGAAATTGCTGCCTTGCACAACCACTTCAAAATTACAACTAAAAGACAAAACAGACATCATCCAGAACCACAGGAAGGCTGGTTGAGTGGAAATTCTACAACTAGAAGGAAACAGAAAAGCACACTGAGACTCAGAGGAGGTGCGGAAAGTGCGGAGGTACGGAGGCGCACGCTCGGAAAGGGCTGGCAACGGAGGACACAGGTGTCTTTTTCAATCAGGAGGGAGTCTCAAGCTCCTGACTGCTCTGAACTCCAGTTACAGGGAGAAGCTGGACTGTCTAGCAGCGGGCGGAACTCGAGGGCGGCTTTCTCTCAAAGGTGCTGGCAGCTATTACCGCAGGACACTGAGATGGGACACTGAGACCTGGGGGTCTCCTAGGACAGGGCTGAGGATCAGCTATAGCTGTTTGCTCCATCAGGAGGGAGTCTCAAGCTCCTGACTGCTCTGAACTCCAGTTACAGGGAGAAGCTGGACTGTCTAGCAGCGGGCGGAACTCGAGGGCGGCTTTCTCTCAAAGGTGCTGGCAGCTATTACCGCAGGACACTGAGATGGGACACTGAGACCTGGGGGTCTCCTAGGACAGGGCTGAGGATCAGCTATAGCTGTTTGCTCCACCCTGTTGATTCCCTGAGAGAC
>NW_006293001.1:8715089-8731542 GCF_000327345.1 Myotis davidii
CAAGAAGCTCAGAGAATCCCAAACAAAAGGAATCCAAAGAGGACCACACCAAGACACATCATAATTAAAATGCCAAGGGCAAAAGACAAAGAGAGAATCTTAAAAGCAGCAAGAGAAAGAAACACTGTTACCTACAAGGGAATACCCATACGACTGTCAGCTGATTTCTCAACAGAAACTTTGCAGGCCAGAAGGGAGTGGCAAGAAATATTCAAAGTGATGAATGCCAAGAACTTACGACCAAGATTACTTTATACAGCAGAGCTATCGTGTAGAACTGAAGGTCAGATAAAGAGCTTCACTGATAAGAAAAGGCTAAAAGAGTTCATCACCACCAAACCAGTATTATATGAAATGCTAAAAGGTATTCTTTAAGAAGAGGAAGAAGAAGACAAGGTAAAGATAAAAATTATGAACAACAAATACATATCTATCAACAAGTGAATCTAAAAATCAAGTGAATAAAAAATCTGATGATCAGAGTAAACTGGTGAATATAATAGAATCAGGGGCATAGAAAGGAAGTGGACTGACAATTCTCAGGCGGGGGGTGTGGGGATAGAGACTGGGCAAAAAGTCATACACCTATTGATGAGGACAGTGGGGGTGGGGGGGTAAGGGCAGAGGGTGAGGTGGGAACTGGGTGGAGGGGAGCTATGGGGGGAAAAAAGAAGAACAACTGTAATAATCTGAACAATAAAGATTTATTTTTTAAAAAGTAATTCGTTCTTTATAAATAGGCATATCACAAGCTTTCTGGTCTAAGTGTTGGACTAAGAATGTGCTAAGATAAGATATTAGAGTAACAGGTAGTGCCTAGAGAAGGGAATAAGTTGTGTGTTTTTCCAGGATGGGGTAGAACACTGGATTGAAAACACCACTTCTGTATATTATACAGCCTCTAGCTCTGGGCACATAGGGAATAATTAATACATATTCATCAGGTAATAAAGATTCCTCTTTATAAAATTCAGTCTCTTGGGATGATTATATATCAGAGATATATAAAACCACCAAGGAGGCAAATAATGAGACTTCAAATTGGAATTTACTATTTTAAAACTATACCAAAAATGAAATCTGGAATAATTTAAAATAAGAGGAATATTCAGAAGTTTACAAAAAGAGAAAAATATTGAGTCACATTAATAACCATCTCATTATTTTACCCTTTCCTTGTAAGTTTCTCTTCTGGCTCATGAATTCTCTTCTTATGAGAGAAAGGCAAGTCAGTCAAGAGAACATTGCCAAAAGTTAACAGAGTAAGGTCATTTCTATGGCGAATCCTATTTTCCTGATAGACCCTTTTAATATGTGCTGGTCCTTCCAGACACTTGGTACTCTTTTTAATAACTACATGAGCTGGGCTGGCATGGCTCAGTGGTTGAGTGTCGACCTATGAAGCAGGAAGTCACAGTTCAATTCTTGGTCAGAGCACATGGCCAGGTTGCGGGCTCAATCCCCATTGTGGGCCATGCAGGAGGCAGCCGACCAATGATTCTCTCTCATCATTAATGTTTCTATCTCTTTCTCCCTCTCCCTTCTTCTCTGAAATCAACAAAAATACATGTAAAGAAAATACTACATGACATTTTAATAGTACCACTTCATGGAACTCAAAGAGACAAATAAATTTAAGAGGCAATTCCTTAAGTCATCCATAATTTTACTTCACTTTGTCTGTACTTTATTTTTATTCCCTTGATATTGATAGACATATTTCTGATCTTTATAAGATGGGTGATGGTTCACTATAATTCTCACACCTCATGCACACCAGCAAGGCCAGTCCTCTTTTGAACATTTAGTTGCTTGCTTATTTCCAAAACTTTACACTGCAGCCATGACAGCCAAGGGTAACAAATGTGTGGAAGACCTTGCTCTGCCTAATGTCAACTGGTGGAACCGTCAAGGACTCAGTTGATGGAACTGAAACAAGACATGCTCAGCAAACCAACCTAGCCTCTCTTTCTGTGCAGTATTTTTGCTGCCTGGTTTTATAACAGACCACTAAATAGGCAGCCAGAATTGTGTGTGTGTGTGTGTGTGTATTTTCACCCAGTTTGCAAACCACTGAATTGACTGCTCTTTCCAAATTATTGTTTCAGAGCCCTAATGTTTTGATCGAGCAAAACAATAGTAAGAGGACATTTCAAGAAATCAAAGACTTGGAAGCAAAACCTACAAGACAATTGATGAGTGATCATGTACACACATCATTTAAGTGCAATAAAAATAAAAAAGAACAAAAGAATGATTCAGATTCAATAAAGCCCCCAAAAAGTCATATCTACTAAGTGTAAAACATTGTTGTAGGGTTTGTGGAAGAAATAAAGAAAGCTAAGATATGGTCCTTTATTTCATAGAGTTTATAAATTTATTTATACATTATAAATTAAATAACCTTGCAACAACAATAACTGCTATTAATTGAGCACGTGCTGTGTCAGGCTTTATACACATCCATTGGACCCTCTTAGACATATTATGAAGTGGGATTTGTACTTACTTAATAGAAGGGAAAATAGAATCTCAGGGACATTAATAAGTTTCCCCCAGGGTCACAGAGGTAGAAAATGCCAGAGTCTAATTCAGAACAGGACCTGTGTGATTCCAGAGTCTACGCTCTTTTTCATCCCACTTCCCGCAAAACAAATGACACCTTTCAATCACCTAGAACTTACTATGTGCCAGAAGTATTTAAGTGCTTCCTATATATTATCTCGCTTGTCTTCACAACAACCCTGTGAAATAATATTGATAGCCCCATCTCATAGATGAGGAAACTGAGTTTTGATTAAATCTCACAGCTAGTAGACAGTGGATCGGGAATTCACATCTAGCCAGTCTGACTCCAAAGCTATGCCAAATGACAGCAGATGCTTTGGTTCCACATAAGCAGCAGAGACAATTGAGAACTAACTGGTCTTGGGGAGAAAAAAATTAACATCACAGGCTAGACTCAGTGATCAGAGGAGAGTTCATGAAGGAAAGCGGCACTGCACTGGGGTGTTGGGGATGCGCAGGAGGGACCAGGCAGAGTGTAGGGCTCAAACAACTTGAGAGAAGCCTAACATGGGTGAAGACCTAATGACCAGGCCTCCATGCACAAAGCACAGAGAACCTCTTGTAGAGTGGTGGACAACAAGGCTGGGGAGATGGAAAAGAGAGGGTCTTGAATACCAAGCAAAGGAATAGTATAATCAGCCCTAGCCAGTTTGGTTCAGTGGATAGAGAATTGGCCTGCAGACTGAAGGATCCGGTGATCGATTCTGGTCAAGAGGACATGCCCATTAGGGGGCAGGCAGGAGGCAGCCAAACAATGATTCTCTCTTTCATCACTGATATTTCTCTCTCTCTCTCTTCCTCTCCCTTCCTCTTCGAAATCAATAAAAAATATATTTTTTTTTAAAAAAGAACAACATAATCAAATGGACTGAGAGTAAGAAGCCTTAGAAATCACTAGTGCCCATAACTGTGTTAAAACTAAAGGTCCGCTCTGGGCAGATGCAAGCCTGGACTAGGATGCAGACTTTGGCCATGAGAAGGATTTGGGGCTCCACTTCATTCCCCAGAACCTTGCCCAGAGCATGAGCTCAGTGAGCAGGCTGGTAGGCAGCTCACTAACAGGCTACTAGCAGAGATGGGCTTCACCTTGCAGCCCCTCTAGTTGCCCCAGGTCTCTAGTTGCATGGCAAATGGCCAACATGGCCCACAGATGCTACCAAAAGTGCTCTATTGTCTTTTTCCCGCCGTCCTCTCCAAGCTGAATGTGACTGAGCATCCAGCCTTCATAATTCAGTCAACCCTCAAAATAGTCAGTTGATCTCAAAGATGGCTTAAATAATTGCTTAATTTTAAAGTGTCTTTTCAATGGTCAAAAGCCAGCAGAATAATGCGATGCACTATCAAAGTAGCCCCTCAATTCTGAGAAGTGGGAAATTAAGTTTCCACCTTTTCTAATTGAGCTACTCTTCTCCATTTTCATCTCAACACTAGTTACCTGCCTTTCTCCTCTTCCCCGAAGTCACTTACATCCATTTATCTTTCACTGGGTGCCTCCTACCCCTACAACCAGTGTCAATCAACTCTGCAAAGCATTATCTATAAAACTTCACTTCTCGGGAGTTCTTGAGAGGATGCTGGGCATATAGGGTGAAGCAATTATTTATTCAATTGCCCTGGGCAAAGCAAGATGTATAGTGTCCCTGGCCCCCACATGTGGAATCCAGTAGTGCCCATCCCCTAGTCACTGTAACAACCCTATACATGTCCAAACACCCCTAGAGAGTGGCAGTACCACCCCTATTTGAAAACAACTTAGAACCTCTAAGCAGCTTGGACATTCAGAGCTCAAAACCTCTTAACCCACATGAAAGAGATCATCTAAGAAAACCCCTATAATAAATTCTTCCCTTCTAAAGATAATAAAAATTTTTAAACAGCAATCCCACTCCCTCCCACCCATCAATAAGAGGGCCTGGGATTGGGCAATATCAGGCTGCAGCTGCTAGTACCAGCAACTTGAAATGCACTCCCCTGGGAGTGTGATAAAGAATCTAAGTTCCAAGGAGGCCTGTTCACCCTGGAATGCTCCACAGTCCGTCCACAGGCTTCCCCACTGGGGAGGGGGGTGGATGAGAGAAGGCAGAGTTGAGGGGCAGGGGGAGTCACAACAGGAAAGAAAAACAAATCTAAAATCCTCATTAATATCAAGGATTGCTACTATAAAAAACAAAGTCCTAAATACACTTGCTTTATGGTGCAACCTTTCTGCATCTATGCGTGTAATTACCAGAACAGAAAATAATTTCTTCAAATGTCCTCTCCCCATCCCTACCACATACACTCACTATATATATATTCATGTAAGTGCCTAAAACATTCAAAAAAGTCCAGGTTTTTACCAAAAATGCTCAGCAATGAAAACTTCCTGCCAGCAAATACCCAAACACTGAAATGTGTAGGCTTTATTGCTACTTCCCCCAATAATTCACGCAGTGCTTTCTCTATCAGCTAAGTCTGCTGAGGTTACTATAGATGAACTCCTCCTCCGCATGGAAGAAAAATAAGGCCTTAGTCCCCACTCCCCGCAAGGGTCTAATTGGTTATTTACTTCTTTAATGGCCAAAGAGCTACATTTATATAGGATGTTGAAAAGAACACTATCCAAACAGAAGAAAATTTAAGAGAGTCCGCCTGCTCAGTAAATAAGGACCCAATGAATCAGACTACTTAAGAAAAGAGTAAAATGCCCTTCAGCACTTAATGATTTAACACACTTATACAGAAACTATAAATCACCCCCATTTAAAGAGCTTATTTCTAGCCCAAATTGCCAAAAGTATTCCTATATGGCTTCTTAATTAGCAATATAAATATTGGAAAATGGTTAAGAAGATTAACATCAGATTATCAAATAAACAATGGCTTGATCCTGGAAATTACAACAATAGCAGCAAAAGGAGAAGAAACTGACTCCCAACTGGTGGATTTGGTAATTCTCTAGTCATAGGCTAAATCATTCCTAATTCTTGACCGAATTGTGCAAAACCCCACTATATTCCTCTTCTCTTACTCCATGTTATTTAGTTATTTAGTTTAAAAGCCTGTTCTTGGATAATAAGTACTGATAATTAACCATTTGATAAACTAAAGTCAACATTTTTAATAAAAAATGTATTGTCATTACTTTTTTAAAGAGCTGGTTTGCTGGTGTTTTACAAAGTGTTTTTATTTTTTTTTCCTCTAGTGACAAGTTATAGCTCAGAAAGGATTTTATAAGCAGAAACTCTATTCTTCAACAATGACATGATATAGAGAACAGAAGAAGCAGATGCAATTAAATAACCAAAAGAAGGGTGATAGTAGGTGTCAGTAATTTATTATGATTCTACCATGAACAGAACATTATTCTAAACCTTAAGCTCCTAAGGCAGGAATAAATACTTCTGTAATCCCAGTGCCTAGCACAGTACCTCCTAGTACCCAGATGACCCTCAATAAATGAACAATATATGATGTATTAAGATATATGGGTGAAGCCGAGATGAGTTCCAAAAGATAAAGTCTTGAGATTTTGATGATTTGTGGACTTTTATAAGGGACCCTGCTGTTTAAAGTCTAAAAACAGTTCAACAATCCAATAGTCATTTTCCATGCTGACCTGCACGAAGACTCTAAGAAGTCAGCCCCAAATCCCCGGGAGCCTATTTATAAGTTCAGGTCATTCTCTACTAATTCAATGAGGAATGAGGCCACTTTCCCACTCCCCCATATTATGCAAAATATTACATTTATATCCAGCATTACTCTGAAGTGTAGAGTACTTCCCCCACAAAAAAAAATACAATAAAATAAAATAAAGGCTACAAGAGAACATCTGATTCGACAAATCAAAATTTGTAATTTTTATTATAAGCAATTTGCTAACAACATGATCATGATTTTAGTTTCCCTATACAGAGTCAAAGGTAAAGCTGATTGTGTTAACTTGGGAATCTATAAAATAGGAACCATTATATTTGCAAAGATTTTCAAGGTAGAATGACACTGGATTTCTTGTGCCTCCTCTTATATTGATTTTAACAGATTGAGCCAAAGAGAACTTCAGAACATGCCAAGCCAGCAGGTTATCTGTCACACCAGGTGTCCTCTGCCCTGGTTTGTTCTGCCTGGGCTCAAACAGCATTTATAGGTCTCCAAATCACTTCCAGGCTCCATAAATGTCATCACTTCATGTTACAATGTGATTGTGATGACTTGAAACAACTCAGTAGTTTGTTGACATAGAATCAACAACACTATATTGTCATCAACTGATATCTATGTGTAATGAAATGGTGTTTGAGCTTCTGACTATATATGGTGAACTTATAATGTCCCAATATCAATGACAGGTTAAATAGAATTATGAATTCATTAGCAATGGATTGTCAGAAGCAAGAAGAAAAAGGGTAGAGTATATTTCCTAAGATATTGCCTAATCTGTATTTTAAGTAGTGACAGTAAAAATTTTTAAACCATCTATTAAAATAGAATCTTAGGATTTTATGGGAAAAAGTAATGGTTTCAGTACTAAACTGTACTAGGAAGTACATACAATAAAATCTCTAATAACTGACACAAATAATTAAAACCATTGCTTCCTGAAATTTTACCTATGTTACACTTTTTAAAAAGGCAATCACATTAAGAATTTGGCCAAAAATAGAGTTTTCAGTGGCTGTCTCAATTCTGGAAATTTGGTGACAGTCCTGAATTAGACAATGAATAAATGAGTGGGACCTTGGGTATTATAATAATTAATTAGATTTAGTAATAAATTCAGACCTTTTTATAAGAGCTAAAATAAAAGAGTAATGGAAGAGTTGGGAGATGGGGGCCCACTAGAAGAGGTCAAAGAGGGAAAAGGGGTCATATAATACCTTCAACAATAAAGATTTTTAAAACAAAAAATAATCCCATACAATAAAAGTGTAATATGCTAATTAGACCAGACATCCTTCCAGACGACCTTCCGGATGAAGACGGGGCTGCGAGGGCTGAGGCAGAGGCGGCCGCCTCGGTGGCGGGGGCTGAGCCCCTAGCATGAATTTTGTGCATCGGGCCTCTAGTAATAAATAATAAAATAAAATACTAATGGAGAAAATACCAGATTAAGAGCCAAGAGGCACGTCAGTTTCAAACCTTGCAATAGCATTGACCGTCCCCAAATCAAACTAAACTCTAAATTCCATGAGGGCAGAAACTGTTCCTCTCATTCCCATTGAATCTTCATTCAAGAAATATATGTTGCTTAGCTGACTCAGCTTGGTGAATTTGGATTTAAACTGATATGCAATTTCCTTACCTGCAAAATTTCTGACCTGCAAAATCAGGTTCTGGTGAGGATTTAGCACAATGACTGAATTCAGCAATCCCTCCATAAAGAGCGATTCCCTCCTGGGCATGCCCACCCCTCATCCAATTCTAACATTCTAGGAAATAAAATACTCAAGGATCAATACCTTCGCCAAACAAGACCTGTTTAGTCCCCCTTTCCAAAACCTTGCTTTTAGGAGCCACTTTGCTCCTAGGAGGCTCAGAATTGAGAGCAAGAATGTGTGGTGGTTGTGTTGCCTCCTGGCCATGAGCAAGTATCCACTGGCCCAGTCTGGAGTCAACAGCAAGACTAGACATCAAGATTTATTCCAAGAAACAGAGGTCAAGCTAGAGCCAAAACCAAGACTGCCGTTGGTTTGTTTTTTATCTTCTTCATGCATTTTTCTATTGTCCCACAATGAGCATTTTTACATTTTTGTCTATTTTAAATCATTCAATCTCAGATGATCCTCTGGAGTTTTTATGTGGAATATTGTAAGTGTATAATTTCAACACCAAAAAAATAATTGAAGATAAATATACAGGCTTTCCCAGAGCAGACCTTAAATCCTTACACTGCACATTAAACTTGGACATAGTTACCTTTTTATAGTTATAAAAGGATTCCTATTGACCTCAGCTCATGCCTCAACATATGGCAGAGAACTGGGGACATGAAGAAAATCAGGATTTTAGTCAACTGAAATTAAGCTTTCTAAATTTCCCATTTAGAAAGTTCAGAAACTCTGCAGGGCCTAGGTTCCAAAGAATGAAATTTCAAATTCCTCCCAAAAGTGATAAGATATTCATTAACCTAGTTCTCTAAACTTTCTCTTATGAATAGAAAAATGCTACAAACATTCTTTAACTAGAATTATTTGTGATAATGCCTTTACAACACATCCGCGGGGAAACTTGATCATTTTAAGTTGTTACCTTCTTTCTGATTGAATGAGAATGGATTTCTGTAAACCTAGACATCCAACCACTCCAAAAGGAAGAATAAAATATCCCATTGCTATAATCCCAGCCCTAAGCTTTCTGGTAAGAAACAGAGAGACAATACAACCCTCCTAACAAGTCTCCACCTCACAGAGCAGAGGCTCCAAACTCAATTCAACCCAACAAACATATGTTGAAGTCTTATCTGTGTGCTCTTAAGGAGGTAGAATAACAACTGCTAGGACACTACCAGCCCAGAGCAATGTGGCTCTCAAGCAAGCAAATACAACCATCCCATATCCTGCCAGAAACTAAGTGAATCCAGTTTTCCAAGAAGGGTTATGTTCACTGTTTATTAAGACCACTCAACACTTCACTACATTTTGTGGGTAAAGTTACAAAGAGGGGAAAGCAACTTAAACTTAAAAGGCTCTTCTGATAGCCCAGGAATGAGGCGATTAGGGTCTTATCTACTTCAATGGTCCTACCTCTGCTTCATTTCCCCACCCTTGTCTAAAAATCCTTTCCTTCCCCTCTCCCTTGGATTCCTATATTGTGGCTGGAGTTTTTGCGGCTTTCTACCTGGCCTGCATTGACAATGAATGACCTTCAAAATCTGCTCCCAGTGAACTTACAGCAACGTTTACGGGATTTTTAAAGCCCTCCCATGGATATTTGCACTTTCAGCAGAAAATAGGAAGCCCTCAAAAGAATGAATCTTCTCGCTATGGCATCTTAGGCATTCTCTAGTGCCCAAATACCTTCCTCGCCAATTTGATGGGGCAGATTTTAGGTGGATACCATATCTTATCAGAGCTCCTGATACCGTACCACATAGGTGGTGGGACCTGTACTAGGCATCTTTGCTGATACCAGAAACTCTTCAGCAGCATTTTTCCATACAAGCACAGACCAGTTAAGGGCTTTCCAGGAGAACTTGGAGACATCTCTGGATCAATGTAATTTGTCTTAGATAAATCTATGCTGAAGAAAAAGGCCTTGCAGCAATATTGCGAAAGCAATGATTTCAAAGGCCTAGAAAAACAAGTAACAAATGAACATGAGTTATTGAAACACTGTAGTTGGGGTTCTTTTGTAAACTGAAACCCCTTACTCTACTGTTTATAGCCAAGAACTCCTTCCCCTGGAAACACAAGATTCTCCAATTCTACCGTGTGTGTGTGTGTTTGTGTGTGTGTGTGTTTGTGTGTGTGTGTGTGTGTGTGTACATTCAACACTTTAGAAAAGCATATCAAGTCGAAGAATTTGTATTTCCCTCCTTCCATTCAGCCCAGCATATCTAAAAGCCAACAGTTTTTCCACAGAAGGTTAAGAAATAAAGTCTGAATAACCAGGTGGCTGTATGCTTGATACGCTACTCTAAAATTGGGGTGGAGAGGTAAGGAAGGGGAAAGGGAAGACTGCTTAGAAGCCAAGCAACTTTCCAGAGGTAAGCCCCTGGAGTCATGCAGCCTGGCTTCAAACGGCAGCTCCACCTCTTACTAATACTATGGCAGGCATGTCTCATTTCCATGCCTCAGTTTCCCCATCTAAATATGGAAATAATAAGGGCTCCTACTCATAAACTTAATATGAACATAGAATAAGGATTATGGGCTTGGTACATGAGTAAGTGTTCAACCAATGAGAGCTATAGTTGGCCAAGTGTTTTCTGATACTTAAACTCTATATATTGTCTCCCTTTGAAATTTTTAGTGGTTTTTGTTTGTTTGTTTGTTTCATATATACAGGGCAAAAATAGGTTCACAGTTGCATTGTAACATTCTTTTGAAGTAATAAAGCTCTTGTAATAACCATAACCTAAATATATTTTGCATTATTTTTTATCTTTTTATTTAATTTTATTTTTCAATTACAGTTTGCATTCAACATTATTTTGTATTAGTTTCAGATGTACAGCATAGCAGTTAAATAATCATATACTTTACCAAGTGTTTCTCCCACTATTTCAGGTACCTACCTGGCACCATACATAGTTATTACAATATTATTGACTATATATTCCATACTGCATGTCTTTTTCTATAGGAACAACTATAAACCTACTTTTGCCCAACCCTGTATTTGCTTATACTCTAAGACTTCTATATTCATAATCTGCAACCCAGTTTGAGAATCTTTCTAAATTAACCTGATTAGAATGATAGCTGATCCTCTCCCCTGCCAAAATAAAGTCAATTCAATACATAAATTTTACATTATTTTTTTACTACATTATACTTTTTTTTTAATTATACTCTCTCCTTAGTAAATATTTCTTATATCCCAGGTTCACAAGAGACAAAAATATCTATATTCAAAATAAAAGTGAGCTAAAAAAAAATAGAACTTAATTCATAAAAATAGGCAAGTTTTCATGCACTTTCAAAAATACATTACTACTTGGTGAAATAAATTAACTTTTTGCTAGTTTATCTCTCTGTTTTATAATATCTTTAGGATGTACCCAACACTTACATTTCAGGAGTGTTTAAAATGCTTGGTAATAGCCCTAATCAGTTTGGCTCAGGGGATAGTGTCAGCCCGTGGACTGAAGTGTCCTGGATTCAATTCTAGTCAAGGGCATACACGTCGGTGGTTGCAGCCTCTATCACTGTCCCTGGTTGGGGTGCATATAGGAGGCAACCAATTGATGTGTCTCTCTTACTCTGTCTCTCCCCCGCCCTTCCACTCTCTCTAAAAAATCAATGGAAAAAATATCCTCGAGTGAGGATTAACAAAAACAAATAAATAAAATGATCTTTTTTAAAAAATGACTTCATATTTAACTAAATAAAATTAACCAGTTGCCTAAACACAGATATCTTAGTCCAAAGGAGTTGACAGTGGCAATATTTATTGGATTCTGAGTTAGACAATATGGAATTACTAAACTCTGATATTAGTATCTACAATCTAAGACTTCTCCTCAGTTCCCCTTAAGTGTGGAAATTGTTTTAACTTGACCTTTTGAAAAAGACTAAGCATGAAGGAAACAGAGACCACCTCTAACGAAAGGAAAAGTCCTGAGCTTTTCAAAAAATAATCTGCTAACAGTATCACCACTACAGCAACTATTAACAGTATCACCACTACAGCAACTATTAACCTATACTAATAAAAGGGTAATATGCTAATTAGACCGGATAGACTGGCCATCTTCTAGTCATCCAGTCCTCCTTCCCGACAAAGCCACGGTGGCGGGGGCCGAGGCAGAGGCAGTTAGGGGCGATCAGGCCGGCAGGGGAGGGCAGTTAGGGACAATCAGGCCGGCTGGCAGAGGCAGTTAGGGGTGATCAGGCTGGTAGGCAGGTGAGCAGTTAGAAAACAACGGTCCCGGATTGCGAGAGGGATGTCCAACTGCCAGTTTCAGCCCAATCCCTGTGGGCCAGCAGTCAGACATCCCCCGAGGGGTCCCTGATTGGAGAGGGTGCAGGCCAGGCTGAGGGAACCACCACCACCCTCCCCCCACCCGTGCATGAATTTCATGCAACAGGCCTCTAGTTCTGATATAAAGAACCAGAGAACCAGCAGTATTAGAAACTCAAAATCAAAGACTCGCAGATGCATATATATGGTAAACATCTCTACTATAAAAGATCTTTACTATAAAGTTAAAAGAGAATTTAAGCCTAATTTCAACATTCTTTTTGTGCATGCTATGTGCCTACAATTTCCTTCCTATCCTTAGAATCATTAAAAATAGGTTTTATCTTTCTTCCATAGGATGGTCCTTGAATATTTGAAGAGAGAGCTAGACACTGTTCCCTTAATTCTCCTCCAAACAAAAATCCCCAGTCTTTCCATCATTCCTCCCATAACATGATTTCCAGTTCTCTCGTCATCCTTGTTCCTCTCTTCCAAATTCATTTCAAAATGTCTATGTCTCTCCCAAAAAAAGTTGTCCGCAAAGCTAAACAAATGCCCAGTGTCACCTGGTCAAGACCACAGCAGCCTACCTCAATTTTCTTTCCCCCTTCCTCTTCAGAAACAGAATCCCAATTTTATTCAGGTGAACAATCTATAGTAATAAAAGTATAATATGTAAATCCACCGAATGACTGAACAGCAGAACAACCATCTGGATGACCTTCAGGATGACCACTCTATGACACACACTGGCACCAGGCCAGCCAAGGCAGGTGCGATGCGATTGGTTGGGGGCCCCATCATCACCCCACAATAGCCCCGCAGAGGGAGGCCCAGGCCACCCTCTGTGCAGCAATAGATCATGGAGCCCTGGCCGGGTGGGCAGGGCCTCCTTCTGCAATCTGGGAGCCCCACAATCAATCGCCCCACAGAGGGAGGCCCAGGCCACCAGCCAATAATGTTGTGGTGGGTGTGCGGAGCTGGCCAGCAATCGCCCCTCAGAGGGAGACTCAGGCCAGCCAAACAATCACATCCCATGCCTGTCACCTGCAGAGGGAGGCGACCAGTGGCAGAGGAGGGCAGGGGCAACGACACACAGATGGCAAGCAGTGGCAGCGGCAGGGGCGGGGCCAGCTACGGGCAGCCAGGGGAAGGAAAGCGCCAATAGGCCCTGATCACCAGCCAGGCCTAAGGACCCTACCCAAGGGGTCCCAGTATAAAAGGCTACATTTCCCAGACTTCAGTTAAGGGTGGTCATCAATAAGATGAAATACAAGCAGTAGTGTTATGTAGGACTTTCAGGAAGTCTTTTTGAAAGAGAGATGGCACACCCTTCTTTTTCTTCCTCCATTCCTACTATCTAGCCTGGAGCAGAGATGGTTATGGCTATAAAAGCTATTTTGGACAATGAGGTGAAGTTACGGATAGAAGCCACCAGCAGAGAATAGCAGAGTAGGAAGGTAAGGACCTGGTTCCCTGATGATACCATGGAAATACCAAGTAGCCTACTGCTGGTTCTATAAGAGAGAAACAAATGTCCATCTCGTTCAAGCCCAACAAAATCCTCTTTACAACACCAGTCCAGATTAGTGTGCCTATCACCTCCCTTAAATGATGGAGTTGCTTTACTACAATTCATATAGTTCTTTTAACTTTCCATTAACAAAAGATTTCTTGAGTTCCAGCTCATCCAGGGCTCTGTGCCAGACACAGAATACAAGAGGAGGCAGGCATAACTCTTAGCATCAATGGTCCTATTCTAGAGGAAGAGATAAAATACATACATAAATAATTGTAATTCATGGTATGATGAGAAGTGCTGTAAGAGAGGTTCAGATAACATTCAGTGGAGATCAAGAAAGGCCCTGAGGGGGAAGCTGCACTTACGCTGCAGCATGTGGGTCTGAAGGGAAGGTATGCCTGGCAGAGGAACAAACTGGAACTGGCACAGAAGCAGGAAAGTGTAAGGCATGTCCAAGGGCCACATTCTTTATCCAATATCACTGATACATGCCTACAAATTATGAAGATCGTGCTTGCGGCAGATTCCCTTTTATGTGAAGTGAGAAACAAATTTGCAAGATTATGACCCCCTGTAAAGCCACCATGGAGTCAATTCAATTCACCAGACATTTACAGAGCACCAGTTGTTTGATCATCAAATAAGAATTTCGCCCAATCCATAAAGCCACTCTAATTTTAAACAAATGTCATCAAACATTTTTCATATTTTAAAAAACAATTGGAGGAGAAATTTTACCGATATTCTACTAAACTGGAAGAAATTTTTCCAATATGTGTATTTTGAAATTTAATAAACTATAAGTACACAACACAAATGTATTTCTCCTTTCCTCTTATAATGGATGGATTTATTTTATGAAATTGAGTATGGGTTCAATAAAAGTTACAGAATCAATCAAGTAAAATATGGGGAAAAATAGAGCATTAGAGTTCAGTGCACAAGATCCAGAGCCAAACCTCCTACCCTGCCTCAGTTTACTCATTTATAAAATGGAGATAGTAATAGTATTTACCTCCCTGACTGCCACAAACATTAAACTCTATAATTATGGGGCCTATATCAGAGGCATGTAGTAAGTTTCAGGAAAATGTCAGCTCTTACTACCAGTATTATTCCTCCCTGCATCTTTGTTCACTCCCTATCAACCAAAATGGGCTCTCAGGGAGAAACTATTAGCATTTGGGATTGGACAATTCCTTGTAGTGTGGAACTGTCCTATGTATTGCAGCTGGTTTACCATCCCTGTCCTCTGCCTTCTTACGTGCTAGCAGTGACAGTCAGGCATCGTGACAACAAAAAATACCCCTACACACATCCAGATGCTCCCTAAGGGAGCTGCACCAACTAGGAATCAATGAGCTAAACCAAAGAAAACATCACACTCCGTGCCCAGATGGCCAATAAGCTAGAACATTTTCAGACAAGAGGATTCATAAATATCATCACGTTTTTATGAATATAAATAACATATGTGTACATTGAAAAGATATTTCTAATATTCTCAAAAACAAAACATATCAACTAATTGAACAAATAATGGAATTATCAAAAAGAGCAACAAATAAAAGCTTTCTTTACATTCCATGGTGACTCTCTCCCCTTCTGGTCACCTCCAGGTCTACAAGTTTAGTTCAACCCTCATCATCTGTCACTCAGATGATTATAATAATTCTCCAATCACCTGGTTGACCTGATTTTCCTCATTGCAGTGAGCATTACCTTTAGTAAATGGAAGTCAGATCACTGCACTTCCCAACTTATATTCTTCAAAGGCACTAAACTTCTGAACTTGACATACAAAGTCCTTCACAGTCTAACCAGAGTCCCCTCTCCCAGCTCCATCTCCTGCTGACACTCCCTCCCTCAACACTCAGTTCTGTGCAGTCTTCCTTGGCTCTTAGCCCCTCAGGCCTTCATGACTTCATCACTCCTTTTCCTGACCTTCCATTATAAAACCTCCCACATTGTAGCACAATGCTTATTTACCTATCTCAGTGGTCGGCAAACTCATTAGTCAACAGAGCCAAACATCAACAGTACAACAACTGAAATTTCTTTTGAGAGCCAAATTTTTTAAACTTAAACTATATAGGTAGGTACATTGTTATTAACTTAATTAGGATACTCCTAAGGCTTAGGAAGAGCCACACTCAAGGGGCCAAAGAGCACGTGTGGCTCGCGAGCCGCAGTTTGCCAACCACGGGAATAGACTATTGGGGTCAGCTCCCTGTCCCCCAAACCATGCAGCACAAGGTTGGACAGAGTAGGTGTCAATGATTGAGTGACTTGTGGGACTTCACATCCTTCTATTTTAAGCCCCCATTCTACAGATGAGGAAATCAAGACCCAGATAGGGTAGAGACTAGCTTCAGACCACCGGGGGAATACCTCAGGGCAAAATAGGGCTAAAGTCCCCAACTTCTGAGGCCCGTCTAAAGCATCATCCCCCCGAGCTCTGGGTGATGCTCTCCTGCCTGCCTGTGGGTACCTGGTGGTGATGAGTGGGGCAGTCCGGGCTGGCCGGCTCAGGGCCTCACGGGTCTGGGGGAGACAGCTGTAGAGAAGCAGCTCCTTTTCAGTCAGCAGGGCCAAGGTGGGTGCTGTGCCCCCATTGGGCAGCTGCAGAAGACAAGGCAGAGTGAAGAGGGGCAGGGAGGGGAGAGGTCAGAGGGCCAAGGTGGGGATACAATGGGAATGGGGTCAGCTCCAGGGGAGGGGAACAGAGGGAAGAATAGGTCCCAGGCCCAGCAGGAC
>NW_006293001.1:8731568-8748283 GCF_000327345.1 Myotis davidii
CCTTTCGTTCACTTTATGGTTGGAACACATCATAATTCCCCAACTTGTACACTATTTCAAGCCTCTGGGGTCTTACTTGGACTGCTCTGTGTCCAAGTGGAGTTCTTTATCCCTCCTTTTGGTACGGATTCAAAACCCTCTGCCTTTCTCCTTTCCTTCTTCTAGGGAAAAAAGAAGAGAGAAGAGCCTTGAGTGGTTTGGCTGAGTGGATAGAGTGTTGGTCTGCGGACTGAAGGATCTCAGGTTCAATTCCAGGAGAGACAGAGGGAGAGGAGGAGGAGGAGGAAAATATTTCACCTCCTTAAAAAATAGCTATGTTTTTTTTCCCCAGCAAGTTCTATGGATAGAGAATTTGACAACTGATTCCTGTATTTCAAAAGACCACAGCATGGTGGCTGCTCTGCTACACTGGCCTAACTAAGAGCTGGTCAACTATGAATGATTTAGCACCCGGTTCCCTGTGGGGCCAAATGTTTACTATATGTTCACAGTGTCCTTTAAATAGCCCCAGGAACCTGAGGGGTAGAAATTACTAAAGCTCATTGTATAGTCCAGAAAACTGAAGCTCAGAGAGGCCAGGTGGTCCAAGGGTACGTATCTGAAAAGTGACCAAGCTAATGCCAAAGCTCTAATACCAGGGGGTATACCAGCACCAGAAAGGGATCAGCCACAAGTTAACTGTTTCCAGGGTAGGTAGGTCCTTAAGACTGGAGATTCCTGGGCAGATGAAGAAGGAGCAGTAGGGGAATGGGGGCACAGCCAGAGTGTCTATAATAGTAGGAAGAGCCCAGTGTTTGGCTTGGTAGCTGGAGATTTAAATCTATATCACTGGCTACAGTTCATTCCCATAATTTAAGCCACTTTCTATACCTTCCAGGAAACTCTAAGAATTTTTCCATTATAAAATGTGAATGATTTTAGCATAGAATTTTTGTAAATTTTTAAATGTACTGATTCTTCAGAAATTATTCAAGACACCAAATATTCCCTATATCATCCTTCCTACAATGCAAATCCCCCAAGCGTTCAATGCCTTTAAGAAAATTCGATGGCAGATTTGAGGACATGGGAGATAAGTTTAAAAAGTGCCTGCTCACATGTCTCATTGGAGACCAAGACATAATAAAATCATGTAAGCAGAAAATTTTCAATTATAAGGATTATAAAAAATAAAAAAATTTAGTTGTATATTTTATGGTGTTTTAAAACTACAGGCAAGCTTTACAGACTAAGGCAATCAATATGTCCCAATATTTTCATATTTTCCCTCTAGAGTACTGAAACTATCCACAAGTCTACTTTCAGCTAACAGCCAAATTGTTTCATTTTATTATATATTCATTCAGGTTTAACTTAGAAAAAATAAAATAAAACATTTTAAATAAAAGCTCATCCTAGAGTGAGTTTCCTCATTACTTGCTACCCTCCATTCTACCATAATGTCACCATGTATATGCTTACTTATTAAATTTCATTTCCCTGAATTACTTTCAAATTCTGCTGAAATGAAAGAGCAAAGCTGTCCTTCAACCTGACTTCTCCTTTAAACCAAATATTAAAAGTTACCGTGGCCCGGGCCTAGCCAATGTGGCTCAGTGGACAGAGCGGCGGCCTGTGAACCAAAAGGTCCCAGGCTTGGTTCAGGTCAAGGGCACGTACCTTGGTTGCAGGCTCCTCCCTGGCCCGGGCCTTGGTTGGGGCTCATGCAGGAAGCAACCAATCAATGTGTTTCCCTCATTATCAGTGTTTCTCTCTGTCTTTCCCTCTCTCTTCCACTCTCTCTAAAAATCAATGGAAAAATATCCTCAGGTGAGGATTAAAAAAAAAAAAGTTAGCTTGGTGTGTTCCTCTCAACCTATAGCTGGTTTAAGAGTTCTCATTTGTAAGAGAAAAGTTGTCAGGGAGTGAATGAGATGAGGAGAAAATCTCTAATTTGTCATCAATAAAATAAATTAGGAAATAACCTTTAATCTAAGAGTAGAATTTACCAATTTAGTCATTTATTTACAAAATTGATGGAAATTGTTAACAAGAAGTTAATTGATTTAAGTCACCTGATTACCAGTTAATTAACCACACTGACTTAATTTTCTTTGAAAACATCAACTCATCATTTACCAAGTGTCAAGGGGTAAATCATCAAATAAAAAATAAACCTCTGTCCTCCTCTTCAAGGGAGATTTCTTGAGTGTGTTTTCTTTGCAGATTCCAATCTAGCAATGAGCCGAGTTTGGGAAATCTTTTTGTGTGTGTGTGGCTATACTGAAAGAGCTGCCATCTTCCCAGAGCCTTTTCCTCCATTATGATTTAAAAAAAAAAACACACACAAACAAACAAACAAACAAAAAAGACCAGCTTTGCAAGCTTACCATCCATGTCATTTTGAATTAGTTCAAAAATGAGCTAGGAACACTTATTGAGTAAAAAATGAACAAACAAAAGGTAATCGAGACTTTCATGTGAGAAAGTGAGTTTTTTTAAAAAAAAAAGAACTTAAAACCTACTATTTGTGGGGTGTGACTACAAAAGAATAGCATAAAGGAATTTGGGGGAGGTGCATGAACTGTTCTAATTCTGATTGTGGTGGTGGTTACAGAAACATATACAGGTATTAAAATTTATAGAACTATACACATGCAACGTCTATTTTAGTCGTATTACTTTTCTAAATAAGAATAAAACACTTCACTCATGTCAATACTCAAAGCCCATCCCTATGCGAACTATAAAATCTTATTCCTTTTTACAGATAGAAAAATTAAGACCAACCACTTGCCCCCAGCTCAAGAAGGAGAGGGGTGTCCTAAGAAAACCAGTCTTGTTGTAGAAAATCAGAAAGAATATATCCTATGTGTCTCATGTTCCTCCAGTTCTCAATTAGTAGATCCACTGCTTCTCTGCAAGAAAAGTAGAGCCATTTGTCTTTGATCTACTCATGTACCCATCGTGCAAGAAGGCTCTGAAGGGAACCAAAGTCCAGGTCACTGTGACAAATGCTTAGACCGCCTTCAGGAAGAGTGCTGGGGCATTAAGAAAACACCTTTTCACTTCCCTTCATTTTCTCGATCCTTCAAAATCACAGCAAAACGCTTGAAAATAAATCTGGATTACAGCAGGATTTTGTTGCACATTCACAATCAGCAACAACTATTAAAGATCTCTTTGATTTCCCTTAAGGATACAATATGCATCCTTCTTAGCTCAAGCCCTACTTAGCTCAGGTCCCATGTTTTCTCTTGTCTGCTCTGCCAGGTTTAATCATTTACAGCAAGAAGCATCTAACTTTTGCGTCTTCCAGTTAGTACATTCAATTTTTAAACCGTGCATTTTGTTTTTCACTAGAATCTCAGCTTCCAATGATTACTTGGCAAATTCTTTCAACACCTCACTGCACCAAATATTAGGGAAGAAGTAGATGTTTATGTCAGAAGTGAACTGGAAAAAAAATCAAAGTTTTGGTACATAGAAATTAACTATTTAGCAATTGGCTTGGAATAGGTGTGTTTTACTTTGTTTATTTGCAAATTCTTTTTTATTGCATGCTAACTTAGGGGGAAAAAACAGGATTTCCTATCAATAGTCGTCATTATGGTCTAGAAAAATTATAACTTCCATGTACATTAAATCTAAAAGCCTCCTCTCAATCTTACCTTGCACTGATGAATCCCTAAGGAATGATTGACAGGGTCTTGCAACTTTATAGCTTTTAGGGTCAATCTCTCCTTTTGTTCAAACAGTCCTATTTCAACTGAGCTAACTAGAGAGAGAAGCCAGACTAGAAGGTAAGTAGTTCTATCTTTGAGATCCATTTGACAGATTCACAACAGAAACTCTCCATAAAGCCATCCTAAGAAAAAACACAAGCAATAATACCCTCCCACCCCCACTCCCCAAAAAACTGATTTAGGCAAAATAATTAAAAGATAAAATTGGCTCCCTATTAAGACTACTTCTCACCACTGGTACCTTCTTCCCTCCTTTCATTCCTCATGAAGACATACCAGCTTTGGGTCTCGTTCTTTCTGAACCTTTCTCTGCAAACATTTACTGTGCATTACCATCTCCACTACTTCACCTACTGGGGTAAAATTCCTGCATTTTAACAGGAGTTTCAAGACTGGCTTTAATGGTGGCAGAGCAGACATTTTTGACCGGGGTCAGAGTTACTTGGGGCCCAAAAGATCCTTCAGCACATCCAGCCCGTGGACAAATGCCTTCTCCATCTCGTCAAGCCCATGAATCCTCAGGCATAAAGACTCAGTTCTCACTTGGTTGTTGACTACTTTCTTCTAGGGCTTTGGATAAGAGAAATTAGTGGGAATTTTTTCATTAATACTAAACAACAGCCCAGCCCAGTTGGTGTGGCTCAGTGGTTGAGCGTCAACCCATGAATCAGGAGATCACAGTTTGATTCCTGGTCAGGGAACATGCCAAGTTGTGGGCTTGATCCCAGTAGGGGGCGTAAAGGAGGCAGCCAATCGATCAATGATTCGCTATCATCATTGATGTTTCTAGCTCCCTGTCCCTCTCCCTTCTACTCTCTGAAATTACTAAAAACATATTTAAAAAAACAAAACAGAAACCTTTAAAAATCTCTGCCATCCCTAATGGGAAGTTAGAATAGAACTCTGACTGCGGGATCTTTTGAACTAAAACATGTCATCATAGAGAAGAGGACATTCCCAAATAATAAGATGACAATATAGGAGAAAGCCAGCAGACAGGACTCGGTCAGTACCTAAAGAGTATGGAGGCAAAACTGAGTTAAAATAGAAATGTACTTTTTTAAACAATACGTTGTTTTGGACAGGCCTATGTCACAGGAATCTCTCTATCCTTTATTGTACCTGATTACATCATGTCTGGAGCATGAAAAGGTCTCGATCAATATGTAACGAATGAATGAATAACTGCCAAAAGTAGCAGAAAAATGTCCAAGAGTTGGGTTGCAAAGGGACCAACCTCTAAAATGAAGTTACCTTGTTATAATATGAGCCTCACTAAATGAGACTTTGTTTGATAGAGGCATTATCTCCCACTTGCTCCTACTTATCCACAGCGATAGTATGGAAGAATAAGGGCTCTGGGTTCGTTCGAGTCTTGATTCCACCACTTAGTAACTGGATGGCTTTGGGCAATTACCTTACCTTTCTTTGCCTTGGTCCTTTACTCATAAAATTTGATTGTTAATGAAAAAGCAAGTAAACGAATAATACCTATAAAACACTAGGACTGTGTTGGGCACATAGAAAGCACTCCAAAAAAATTTAGCCTTCATCATTCTAGCTCATTCCCTCAACTTCTCTGTCTATACCAGGGGTGGGCAAACTTTTTGACTCGAGAGCCACAATGGGTTCTTAAACTGGACCGAGGGCCGGAACAAAAGCATGGATGGACTGTTTGTGTGAACTAATATAAATTCAAAGTAAACATCATTACATAAAAGGGTACGGTCTTTATTTTTTTAGTTTTATTCATTTCAAACGGGCCGGATCCGGCCCGCAGGCCGTAGTTTGCCCACGGCTGGTCTATACAGTACATGCATATATCTGAGTCATTCATCTGCCTCTGGCCTCTTAGGTCATGGATGTAGATGGAGTCCTTGAAAAAGTGGGGTCTAAAGTGAAAAAGATTGTGCCCAGGGGACAAGCAGCCCTGGGCATTTCTTGGCAGTTTCAGGCCCTCTTTAGTTAGGCCCATTTTTCCTTCATTCATCAGGAACAAGGTCCATGAACGCTCTGACTTGACATGTTCCTTCCACCATAGTCCATGCCGCCTCCCTGAATGGGGAAACCACTCCCCGCTTCAAAGAGGGCTTTTTGTCTGAACAAGGCTGTTTTCTCTGTGCCATGGTTTCAGACAGCTTTCTTCTGTGTTCTGTTTAAATACAGAATGACAGTCCACTAACATAACTTCCAAAAACTTTGACTTATCTTTTTGTAAAAGCTACTGTAACAAATCTATACCAAAAATAGCAAAATGACTCATTCTGTGTGTACAGGGGATTCCCACAGGGTAACCAGGTATCTGGGATGTTAGTGGAAAAGACTGACACAGAATCAGTTACTCTCAAATGCCTTGGGAATTAGCAGTAGTTGGGGGCAGTGAGGCAGAGGAAAGGGGGAAAGTCAAATGAAGAGAAACAGCGTTGCTAAGCCACTTGTTTTGATAGAGACTGCAATGTTCTTTTTTCTCTATCAGGTCTTGATGGGGCCTCCAGGAGCCTGGGGGGATGAAGGGCTGGCAATACCAGAGACATGGTGATAAACCAAGAATGCCCCTTCTTAGTTTTAGCATTCCTGGTGGCATCTATTCATTCATTCTTCTTATATACCGGGGATGGCAAAAGTAGGTTTACAGTTTTGAAAAACATTCAGGTTCTGATTATTACAATGGCTTTATTAACTCAAAAGAAGGTTGCACAGTGTACTTACTTTTGCCTACCCCTGTACTTATTTAGCCCTATTCTGGACACTGAGGATAAAGCAATGAATAATAGGGATAAAAATCCCTGCCATGGTGAACTTTACATTTTAGGGATTGAAAGACAAAAGTGAATAAATAAGCAAAGTGCAATGGAAAATATAAATTCAGGAAAGAATCAGAGAAGGCCACACGGAGAAGGTGACATACGGAAGGCAAGAAGCAAGTAATGCATAATCTGAGGCAAGAGCTCTCAGGAAGAGAGAAAGCAAGTATAGAGGCATTTAAGGTGCTCACCATGTTGAGCGGGGGAAGCAAGGATATCACTGCACCTAGAGCAGTGGTTCTCAACCTTCTGGCCCTTTAAATACAGTTCCTCATGTTGTGACCCAAAGACATAAAATTATTTTTGTTGCTGCTTCATAACTGTAATGTTGCTACTGTTATGCAGGATGGTCTTAGGTGACCCCTGTGAAAGGGTCGTTCGACCGCCAAAGGGGTCGCGACCCACAGGTTGAGAACCGCTGATCTAGAGCATTATGAGTGGAGATAATGTCAGGGAGGTAATATGGAGGCCAGTTTGTTAGGATCCTGTGGACCACTGTAAGGACTTATACTGTGACCTTTTATGAGATGGGAAGCTATAGGAAACACACCCAACGTCTTCTTCAAGGACTTTCTACATGCACTCAGTTCTTTTGGGGTGCACATCAGTGTAGAAAGACACCTTCTCAAGCTCATGCTCTTCCCAGGACAGGCCACATCTAGTAACTAAGGAAGGCCTAACACAGAACACGCCCACAGCCAACTCTTCCTCCACAGATCCCCACTATGTTGACTGAGGCCTTATCATAGTTCACCTTCTGCCCATCTCCGCTTCCTCCCTTTTCCTTCAAGAACATTAATCTTAATTAACATACAGCTGCACGCCAAACTCCATCTCAATGTCTATTTCTGGACAACCCAATTTGTATGTGACAGAAACCAATTGAGTTTTTGAGCAGAGGAGTGACATGACCTGACTGATGTTCTAAAAAGACATTGAAAGTAGAAAGAAGGAGCCCTACCGATGTGATTCAGTGGTTGAGTGAACCAGAAGGTCACTGTTCAATTGATGGTCGGGGCACATGCCCAGGTTGCAGGTTTGGTCCCCAGTAGGGGGCATGCAGGAGGCAGCCGATTAATGATTCTCTCTCATCATTGATGTTTCTGTCTCTTTCTCCCTCTCCCTTCCTCTCTGAAATCAATATTTTAAAAAAAGAAAGAAAGAAAGAACTGATTTAACAGAGTATAATTCAATGCCACTGGAAGGAATTTACTGTGCCGAGTTATTTCATCTCTGTGTTTCAGTTTACAAAAAAATAAAAATGATAGGTTATCTAGAACGTTGTTCCCAAACTGTCTGACCCTCAAAATCTCCTGGAAATACTAAAAAAAAAAAAAAAAGTCCTATACTGCTGATTTTACTAGTATAGGTTTTGGCCTAAGAATCTATATACTTTTTAAAGCTCCCCAGGTAATTTTGATGATATGCCAAGTTTGGGGAGCAAGCTGACTCCTATCTGGGATCCATAGCAATTATAATATTCTATAGGTTGTGATGAAAGAACATTTTTGAGAACATAACTGAAATATTCTCAAAGTTGAGTTACCCTGGATTAAACAAACATGTAGCCCCATTTGCCCTGGCAGCTATATGACAATATGGAAAGCCAGACTGAAAACAAAACTGAAACCTAGAGGGGAGTAGACTCAAGAAAAACACAAAGAAAGAGAACTGGAGCCTGCTGCACCTCACCTGAACCCCTCACTGCCTCAGTTTTCCTTACAGGAGCCAATAAATACCCTTGATTGTTTAAGCTGGTTTGCAGTGGGTTTTCTATTTCTTGTTTCTTTCAACAAAAAGTATCCTCCACACCCTTCCCCACATTGAAATTAAATTGGTGTAGAAGTACACGTAGGATTTTCTTTTTGAGTAAGACTATAATGCAGGTATGATTGACATATTTCAGAGAAAATACTTTTCATTCTTAAATTTAACTTTATTTGAGAATTTCCCTATGAAATAAATTCTTTTTTAATTTTTAGCCTTTACTGGGAAAAGCTTCTCCTTGTTAATGAGATTAAAAACCAAAGAATTGGGCCCAAAGTGACAAGCAGATCTCTGACACTCTAAGACAGGATGTTTTTATATAAGAACCCAAGAAAGTCTAGCATAACAGAACTCAGAATTGTAGCTACTGTCTTATTCCCCATTTTCAGGTTTTCTCAAAACCCATTGGACCCTCAAAAACAGATATGTTGTAATGTGAATCAGTAGATCAGTGAGTAAAGTTACTATGAATCTTCATGTGTTATTGGTTGATAGTACATAAACTTAAAAGAAACCTCTAGTGTTGCTTACAAACTTTGATTTCAAAATCTGGACAATAAAAAGCCATTGTGTCCATGGTAACAGTGGTTTAACTTTTCAATGAACAGAATGGTAATCACATTTCCTCCTTTCATTCATTTCTTACTGTTTCCAGTAACCTTAGGGGTCAGGCATGACCTGAGGGTTAATGACCAAAAGCTTAGGAATTTCAACATGAAACTTCACATTGTCTAACCTGACATTTTCTCGGAGAGACTTATATTTTCTTGCATTATGCTTTGGCATTGTCCTAAGTCAGAAATACTCTAATATACCAGTTAACCATCTCACTTTTGGAATGATAATGTTTCTAGTTCCCCAGCACATGCTATAAGAAATAGATCTAAATTAAAAGAAAAAACCATCAACATAGAGTGTATGTATTTGGCATTTCTGAATTAATCCTGGAATGTGTGAAAGACACCTGTTCTACCATATTTGGAAAAAATCTCTAGGGTAAATGCTAGGGACTCTTGGGCTTGTCTTCATAGAAGCATCTTAATATGTCTCCAAACCCTTCTCTCTTCTCTCTACTCCATCTCATAGCTGAGGTCTAGTGCCTGGAAAAGGGACAACGTATTAGGAATATAAACAAGGGAGTGAAGTAGAGTATGCAGGAGAAGTAGCAAGGGCCTAGGATTCACTAAAAAAAATGAAATCATACAATAGATTCAAGAGCTCCTGTATTCTGATCTCTCAATTTCCAGAACTTTCCTGTCCATCACAAAGGTCTACTTCAAATAAGAACCCTTTATGCTATAAATAAACATTCTAGATTTCCTCCTTTCTCCTGTTTTCCTTATAAACTTAAAGTTGCAACCTGATCACATGAACATAGGCACCATGTCTTTTGCCTTAATGTTTCCAATACTTTTCCCCCTCAATTTATTGAGCTATACCAGGACTGCCTGCTCTTGAGTAATTTCTAATTGCCACTAATTTTGCCCTACCCAGTGTAAGGTTGGTTAAGTGTTCTCCTATGCACCAAAAGGTCACTGGTTCAATTCCCTGTTAAGGTGCAGGTTCGGTCTGGATCAACTGATCCATGTTTCTCACTCACACTGATGTTTCTCTCTCTCTCTCTCTCTCTCTCTCTCTCTCTCTCTCTCTCTCTCTCTCCCCCCCTCCCCCCTCCCTCTCTCTCTCTCCCTCTCTCTCTCTCTCTACACACACACACACACACACACACACACACACACACACTGAGGTAGCCTGGCTAGTGTGGCTTAGTGGTTGAGTGTCCGCCTATGAACCAGGATATCAGCTTCTATTCCCAGTTGGAGCACATGCCAGGTTGCAGGCTTGATCCCCACCCAGAAGGGGGCATGCAGGAGGCAGCCGATCACTGATTCTCTCCCTCTCTGAAATCAATAAAAAAAAATTTTTAACATATTTTTCAAAAATTTCTGTAGCCTTTTCAAGTCTGTCTTTATATAAAATTCAAATAACACGTTTGTTTTATCTGTTAAGGTGTTCTAAACACTTGTTCTCTTTGTTTTTTGTTGTTATTGTTGTATTTAGAAAAGCAAGCAAACCCTGCCAGCATGGCTCAGTGGTTGAGTGTCAACCTATGAACCAGGAGGTCACAGTTCAATTCCATGCCTGGGATGCGGGCTCAATCCCCAGGAGGCAGCTAATCAATGATTTTCTCTCATCATTGATGTTTCTATCTATCTCTCCCCTCCCTTCCTCTCCGAAATCAATAAAAATATATTTTTTTAAAAAAAGAATAGAAAAGCAAGCAAGAATTTATTGGCCACAGTAAAAATATACTTAGGAGGGTGAAGAAGCAGCAGGAGAGCCTAGGCTGGGCTGCCTTAGCTCACTGGGAAGTCAGAGAAAAGGGGGGGAAATCGGGCCTTGGAGACAGGTTCAGAGGGTTAGCCCAGGATAAGCTGCTGCTGCTCACTGCTTCCCTGGTTGCAAATCTCAATGGCTCCCTTAGAGCTTAGGACAGTGATGGCGAACCTATGACACGCGTGTCAGAGGTGACACGCGAACTCATTTTTTTGGTTGATTTTTCTTTGTTAAATGGCATTTAAATATATAAAATAAACATCAAAAACATGTATGTGTTTTACTATGGTTGCAAATATTTAAAAATTTCTATATGTGACACGGCACCAGAGTTAAGTTAGGGTTTTTCAAAATGCTGACACGCCGAGCTCAAAAGGTTCGCCATCACTGGCTTAGGGGATGGTGCGTGTGGGGGAAAGGGAGGGAGGAGGGAATGGCACCGGTGTGCTACCTGGAGGGAGAGCACACCTAGACACTTGTTGTTTTTGCAGACCAATATCTATTTACCATTCTCTTGGTAGCTTTACTCCAATTTTCCTTTGGAGTGCATCCTTAGTCCATGACTTCAGGGACCAAGCATGTGACCCAAGCCTAACCCATGGACACACTTCATGCCCCTGGATAGAGTGACTGATTCTCCAACGACCTAAGCAGAACCCCTAAGATGCAACTAATACTTTTGCTGAGAATAATTAAGACAAAAACTCTTGTTCTTTCCACTGAACATGGCATGAAAGGCTGTGGCTCCAGGAGCCATGAACAATCATCTTCTAACACCAGAGGGAACACATTTGAAAACAGAGTCATCTCATAACCAGGAAATAGAGAAACCAGGTCAGTATGATATAGGCTTGGCCTGCATTTTATAATACATTGAGCCAAATGAAATTGCCAACATTTGACTATTTATAACCTAGATTCTAGGTCCTAGAATCACAGCAATCCCATAAGGTTCCACCTAATAGCCATATCTTTTCAATTATGTACTTCAATAAACTTCTTTCTTGGTTTTAACTACTTTAACTTAGGTTTCTGTCATTTATAAACATGAGTCCAGATTAATATGTGAAGTTGTTGTAGCCACTAAAATAGCATGTCAACATACAGGTTTGCATCGTTCAAACGACTACTTGTAAAAAATTAAAATATATGTTTTACTGAATTTCCAAGGTAATAAGTGGCAGTCAGGAGTCAAACCCAGAACCAACCCCAAAATCTCACTCTTCCCCCATCATCCCACAGTGCTGAGAATTTTGATAATTAACTTAGGAAACATTTGCGCAGGCCCTTATGGGACATATACGGCATCAAAGAAATGTCTCCTTTCAAAACAACTACCAATCTGATCATTTTAAAGAAGCAGCCCAAAACTGTGGCTGAGATATGTCAAATCTTTTTAAATTAAATTTATTGGAATAACATCCTATATAATAAAAGAGAAAAATGGTAATTGGCGTACAGCGCTACCCTTTTCATTGGCTAATCAGGGCTATATGCAGATTAACTGCCAACTCAGATGGCAGTTAACTGACAACAAAATGGCAGTTAATTTGCATATGTAGGCACAATGCAGGGAGGCAAAAGGGAAAGCAGGAAGGAGCCCCCTGCCACTGACAGTGATTAGAAACCCAGGGGGGCGCTAAGAGCCCCCAGGGCCGCCTTTGCCCTGCCCCCCAGCCATGATCGGAGAATCAGGTGCCTTTGCCTCCCTGGCCAGTGATAGCAGGAAGTAGGGGTGGAGCCAGCGATGGGAGCTGGGCAGGGTCAAAGCTGGCAGTCCCGGGAGCTAGGGGTCCCTTGCCTGGGCCTAAAGTAGAGCCCACGGTCGCAGAGCTGCTGCAGCTGCGGGTCCCGCTGCCCGGGCAGGACGCCTCGGCCAGAGGCGTTAGGCCTGGGCAGGGGCAGAGCCTGTACCCACGGGGAGCTGGGGGTGCCCTGCCCAGGCCTGACACCTCTGCCGGAGGCCTTAGGCCTGGGCAAGGGACCGATCCGGTGATCAGCGATGGCCAGAGGCATCAGGCCTGGGCTGGGGGCAGAACCAGTGATGGGGGGAAATGAGGGTCCCCTGCCCAGGCCTGACGCCTCTGGCAGAGGCGTCAGGCCTGGGCAAGGGGCCGATCCTGCGATTGGATATTGATGGGGGTCAATGCCTGAGGGCTCCCAGTATGTGAGAGGGGGCAGGCTGGGCTGAGGGACACTCCCCCTCACCCCCACCCAGTGCACGAATTTCGTGCACCGGGCCCCTAGTTGGTTAATAAAATTACATAGGCTTCAGGTGTGTAATTCTACGTGTCAAATCTTTTTAATGTTGGTGAAATCCTGACCAGGTTTATTAGAAACTAGTGAATGACTGAGAATCTTAAATACAAAGTTGCAATTTAATATAAATATGAAATCTAGACCACTTTTTCATTTCTCATCCTCCTTAACCTTTCTCTAGTTTTATACTTCTGACTCCCTAACACACTAGAGACACTTAATAAATGTTGTGGAATGCCACACTGATGACATTTTTTAAAACTCAAGATAATAGCCGAAACCGGTTTTGCTCAGTGGATAGAGCGTCAGCTTGCGGACTGAGGGGTCCCGGGTTCGATTCCGGTCAAGGGCATGTACCTGGGTTGCGGGCACATCCCCAGTGGGGGATGTGCAGGAGGCAGCTGATCGATGTTTCTCTCTCATCGATGTTTCTAACTCTCTATCTCTCTCCCTTCTTCTCTGTAAAAAATCAATAAAATATATTTTTTAAAAAAAATTCAAGATAATAAAGTTAATAAGATATGATACAACTATTTGAGTTATACCAACAAAGGCTCCATCAAACTTATTTTCCCCATATTAGAACAGAGCTTCACAATTAGTACCTTTCTAGTTGTTCTATATCATGCATTCAACCATGAGAATCTTTTTCCTTTCAATTCAAGTAACTTTTGTAAGCGTCCTCTACTTTCTTTAAAAAAAAAAAAAAAAAACATTGAAGGTATAGGAATGGTATAGTTCTTATAGGGAATCATCTACAATTAGGTGCTTACTATATTGCTTTCTTTGGGGAGGAAGGTGATAACAATTGGTCAGAATGTGATAACTGTCCAGCCCATTATCAGCTTTTTAGAAAATATATCTTTAATTAATTTCAGAGAGGAAGGGAGAGGGAACGATAGAAACATTAATGATGAGAATCATTGATCGACTGTCTCCTGCACGCCCCCTATTGGGGATGAGCCTGCAAACATGGCATGTGTCCTGACCGGGAATCGAACCATGACCTCTTGGTTCATAGGTGACGCTCAACCATTGTGCCATGCCAACCAGACCTCTACTTTCTACATTCCTTCTTCTAGTTACTAGGACTTAACAGAAACTGCAAAGCCAACATTATAATGTGCTTCTATTCACAAAGGAAATGTGTGTAGGTCAGCCATGGGCAAACTACGGCCTGCGGGCCGCAGCCCGTTTGAAATGAATAAAACTATTGAAAAAAAAGACCGTACCCTTTTATGTAATGATGTTTACTTTGAATTTATATTAGTTCACACAAACACTCCATCCATGCTTTTGTTCCGGCCCTCCGGTCCAGTTTAAGAACCCATTGTGGCCCTCGAGTCAAAAAGTTTGCCCACCCCTGGTCTAGGTTCTTGACATCATTATTTTAAATTATGATACTTTTTTTAATTAAACATGATTTAAACCTCAGTGTTCTTAGAGTGCCTGCCTAGAGAACATGGACATGATTAACCATGGCCTAATAATTATCTTGAATAAGACTAAAAACCAGTCATGTAGAAGCCTGCACTATGAAATGCAGAAATCTTCAGAAATTGGCTTTGATGGCCAAAGATTTTGAAAAGTGGATCTGGAAGTGTAGTCTTTGAGAGTTGGAGTTTTGTCACAGTATAAGTTCTGGACCAAGCTAAGAGCACATGATGCATGGCTGCATTAATCTATCATAGTTTTCCTCTTAGGCCTGGGACAGGTGACTCATTCAATTTTTTTTTTTTTAAGGAGCTTCACCAAGCGGACAGCTTCAGACCATACCAGACTACAATTCTACACATCCACCAGCGACCCACTCAAGGGGCAGATTCAGTGAGCACTAAAGCCCCACTGAGGCAAGTCCTGCCCTATAGGGGTGTCTCCTGCACAGGTGCTTTTCGCTGTAGTTGCAGCTGGTCCTCACAGCCAATTGGCCTGGAGGTCAATTCCTCTCAGTGATGCCAACAGCAATCAAGACTCAACTATAACAAGACACAGAGGTGCACCTAGAGTGCCCAGCTCAGATGACTGGGGAGGCTGAGCCACTGGGCCCTACAGGACACCTAATACACAAGGCCACTCTATCAATTCCAGGAGACTTAGAGAAGCTCTATCTAATACATAGAAACAAACACAGTGAGGCAGCCAAAATTCAGAGACAAAGAAATCTGTCACTAATGAAAGAAATGGAACTACTGGATACAGTAGTATATAAAGTAAGTACTATATTTAGGACATGGGATCTATATAACCCTAAGTGCCTCCAAGAGGGTGCAAACCCTCTACAATAGTAATAAGTCCTCCCTGTGTTCAAAGTAAGAATTATTAACAGTCTCCTCCTGCCTCTCCTCCCTTTCCAAAGATTTTTACAGGACCGGTGGGATTTGCTCGCCTTTCCAGTCTTCTTCCCAGTAAGTCTGAAACGGGCACTGCTAGGAGTTGCTGTATAATTACTTAGTTGATTCTCTCTAAGGAGCTTATGCTAAGAAGTGGGGAGGGGGGAGCAGATTAACCATTTGAATACATGTCACGGCCCATCCGCAAGCCCCCCCACCACCACCATAAATGGGGGCTTCCACACTCCCCATCCGTCAACCCCCAATACGTGATCCAGGAAAATCAATTTATTGCTTTGGCTAATCCTACAACAATAGGGGTTTCATTTTCATTGTAGGGCAATTAAGTTATCCAACGAGAAGGAACATGAGGGGAAATGGGGAGAGGGGTCTCTCGCATCCCCACAGACAGATTAGTTCCCGTGGAGGCAGCAGCGTCCGCTGTCTGTCTGGTGGTCGGTCACACGCGGCTCCTGGCTGCTACCTAGCAACGCAAAGCCAATGAGAGAGCTCGCGGGTTCCCCAGCCTCCTCCTCGCCCTTCCCATTCATCCCTGGTGTGTTCTCTCCTCTCTCTCTCTCTCTCTCTCTCTCTCTCTCACCCCTGCTCGAGGGGAAGGCTCACTTTTTCAGACTTTGGTGGAGACCACCTTCTCCCCCTGAACAGAAGAGGCCTGGGAGGAGACCAACCTCCTGGTCCGCAAGCTCGCTCTCTCTCCTTCTCCCCATTATCCTCTCTACTTGTCTTCTCTCTCCTCTTCCCCTCTTACTGTTTTTATTCTATCCCTCTCTTTCTCTGCCTCTGTATCTGTAAAAACGTAAACTGTCCGATAACTTGAGAGAAGTTTAAGGCGCTCAACCCAGAAACTTTCCCCATTCCAGCCCTCAAAACTCTGGCCGCGCAGACGCGCCCCATTCATCAACACAAAAGCTCCCACCACCGGTTTGGAAAGGAAAACCCTGCAAGAAAATGCTCCAGTATATCAGCCGCACGCTCAGCCAATCCCGCCTCCCGGCCTTATCTTGCCTTGTAAATGACCTGTATCAAGATGCGGTCTCTTGGGGGTCACCGCGGGACCAAGTTTCCCTGGTGAAAGGAGGGGGCACTCTAGCCCGCAGCGCGGGCGCGCGAAGGGATCTCCCCGGCGGGCGCTGCAGGTGGAAAACCGCACGGAGCAGCGCCGCGGAGCGCTCAGCCCCGAATAGAATAAATCCAGGGCGCGAGCAGGCTGCGCACTCGCGGGGGCGACCTCCATTCTCCCAGGTCCAATCTCAAAGTGCTTTCCAGAAGGGTCGGGACAAACTCCCGTGGGAACAAAGGCGGGATGCCCGTGGGGTGCGCTGTCACCCAAACCAGTGGGACCGCTTTCTCAAGTTTGTGGCTGCTCAGTTGCAAAGCGGGCCACGGAAGGGGGTTCCCGCTCGCCCTTCACTGGGCAACCTGAGCGCCCCAGGGGGAGCCGCCGCCCTGTCCTGCCGCCCACCTCCCACCAC
>NW_006293001.1:8748438-8773148 GCF_000327345.1 Myotis davidii
CGCGCCAGTCCCCACCCTCCAGGCAGAGCATAAAGCCCTTTAGACCCGACCGCCCCGGAACTAGCATGCGGGAATCCGGCGGGGCAGGCCCCCTGCCGCCCGGCCCGCCCCCTGCACTTTGCAGCGCTGGGAGGAGTGGGACTCGAACATAGGCGCACACACTCACACACGTACGCATACAGCCTCACGCTCACACAGCTGCACGCGCTCACTAGCAAACGGACGCCGACTTACACACTCGCGCGCGCACACACACACCCAGCCCACGTGCACGCACACTTCTCCGCGACACGCTTCCATTCATACGCGCACAGACTCCTCACAGTCACGCGCTCCCATGCGAAGACTCACACCGACACGCTTACACGGCGGCACGGCTTCCCGGCAAGATTTGCCTCTGAAATGTGCCACCGGCACCAGTCTAAGGAGGAAGAAGAGAAGGAAGGGAAGGAGTCAAGAGCCTGCTGGAGAGATCGGTGGCCATTCTCTGCTCTGCAATTCCTACGTCCTCTAGGACCCCCTGGTTTCCCCCAGGAAGCTGAGGCGCTGAGATGGGGTGCTCTGTGTGTCTCACTAGTTGTGGAGGGGGTTGAATCCACAAGGATCCAGGTTGGATCCTTGTTTAGTTTTCCTAAGTACCAGCGCTGCAGGTGCCACAGCCAGACGGCGCTTCTTACAAGCCTGTTCGTTTGGAAGCAAAGTGAAAAGAATGAACATCTCCACCGTGCTGGTGCCCCTGGTATATGAAGGAGAAACACGTACGAGGTTCAGAGAAACCCGTGGCTCCCTTCTTTGGGCAGCATTAGACTGGTTGGCGGGTGGGAGGGCGACCCCCCAGGGCACTCAAGTGAACCTCACACTCACCCTCGGAGCATCCTCCTCCGCCGGTACGTGACACCAGAGGCGACAGAAAAAAAAAGAAGGGCCGGTGCAACCTAGTTCCTGGCCCTGGGAGCCCTGTGTGAGGAGGGGATGTTTCCGGGACTAGGATCGCCCCAGGATCTCCCGCCCGGGTCTCTGGGCCAACTCTGCCCCAGGGTCCCAGGCACTGGGTCCTGGTCCAAAGAGTGAGGAGTCCTTTCTGTCGGCTAACGGGGCTGTGACGGTGGCGGCAGCCCTGTTTCCATGAAATCCCCGGGCAGGGTCCCTCCATCTCACCCTCCCCGGGGGCAAGAACCTGGCAGTTCATGCCATCCCTTTTTCTCCAGGGCACCGGCCACCTGGGGCTCTGCTACTCCCGATAGCGCGGATCGCGTACCTCCCGTGGGCCTGGGGGGTTGGTGAAGCTTTGCGGAGCTGGGGGTGCGGGTGGAGGAAGAGGGACGGTGACGGGTATTATTTTTTGGAACACACAAAGAGAGAGGGGCAAATAGACACAGAAAGAGAAAATTAAGATTTCAAAGGAGTAGGGTGTGCGAAAGGGCGGAGAGAGTTCGTGACTTTCTTATCGAGGTGTGAGAATTTGGAAATCCAGAGCGCCCTGCTCAGAGCCACTGAAACCTTACTTGGCTCCCAGCACAGTTTAGCGCAGTGTTGCTCCGAGGAGGAGGTAGGACTGGGGACCCGGGGCAGCGGGGGCCGGGAAGCGAGTGGGGGGAGACGAAATTGGGGAGGGGGGAGGGAGGGAAACTGCGAGGGGGCGCAAAGCTGCGCTTTCGTCTCCGCGGGTGATTTAACGAGGGCTTGAGCGCGGGCGCGAGCTCATGGGCGCGCGCGCGCCTGTCTTTTCACTGTAGCCGCCGGGGCTCCAAACATTCCTTTCTGCACTGAAGGGTTTTCCTCATTGTTGTTGTCTTTGTGCTCCTGTGTTGCCAACTTACTGGAATTCCTGACGTGGTTGCGCAGCGGGGCTCGGGCTGACCATCGGAGCCAGCTGCGTTTGTGTACTGGGCCGACCCCGCCGTTAATCCCAGAATAACGCCGGAGAAGGGGGAAAGAATGGAGGGAGGGCGGGAGGGAGGGGAGGAGATAAAGGTGGGGGATAAGAGACGACTCACCACAAGGTCCGTCATTTCCAACACTGTGTCTGTAAACTCACACATCCATACTCTTTTTCACGAGAAAAAAAAGATTTTTTTTCTCAAACTCGTGCCATGGAAAACAGGCATCTTTTGCAGCCCGCACCATGCGCGTGTTATCGCCGTTGTCCACAGGTGGGAATGCTAGTTGCTGTATCTGGAGGATTAAATCTAAAGATCGGCATCTGAGAAAGCCCCGGTGAGCGCAGTTGTGATTTAAGCCAGCATTGTTTCTATATAATGCAAAAGTGTAATATCTTTATTTTCCACATTTCTCTCTGCATGTGTGCATATAAGACTTGACAGAGTGGTTAGCCAAAAGAGAGAAGAAAGTGCTGAAAGTGAAATTTATTCTAGTAAATTCATGTTAATTGACTTCCTTGATATAGTTTTGACGGTATTATTTTACTTATGCATATCAACGGAAATATTTTCAGAGCATTCTTCCCTATCCTGGGCCAATTTCTGCTTTCTGCAATGTAATGAAGTTGTAAAATCTCCTGGACTAAAATCCAACTTCAGTTTTCTATTAATTCTACCCAGAAATTCTGTTAACTCACATTCCGTAATCCACTCATTTTTCTCTCAAACCCACCCACTTCTCTCAACCTCGCTACCTGTAGTCACCAACCTCTCTGATCTGAATTATGGCAAGAGCCTTATAAAAGTGCTAGCTGTCAGTTTTGTACACACACACACACACACACACACACACATCTATCCATCTATTTCCCATTCTGCAAGCAAATGAGTCAAAGTGATATTTCCATCAGACTAGTGCTTTCAAACAAAAGTCATTACATATTAGACTCTTAGACAGTTATGAAATCAATTTAGTAGTCATACAGAATTATTTCCAAATGAAATAGAATAGGAACTAAAATAAATTTCAAATTAAAAGGATATGTATTTGTTTCACTAAACTCTTATTTCAGATAAATGTACATGTGTGTGTCACCATGTAAAATATATTTCTTATTATCCATCTAGGTTAAAAAAGAAATAGTCTGAGCTCCCTGGCCAGTGTGGCTCAGTTGAGCATCGTCCCATGCACCAAGAGGTCACCAGGATCAATTCCCTGACAGGGCACTTGTCAGGTTGCAGACTGGATCCTCAGTAAGGAGTGTGCATGAGGCAGCCCATCGATGTTTCTCTCTCTCTCTCTCTCTCTCTCTCTCTCTCTCTCTCTCTCTCTCTCTCCCCCTCTCTCTCCACTATCTCTTCCTCTCTCCCTAAAATCAATGAAAACGTGTTTTTTAAAAAAGTTTGAAGTATCTCCCCACAAATTACTTATTAATTAAAACAGTGCTCTTTGCAGCCATGGGTATCTCTCGGGACAGCTGACAAGCACTGCAAGACTGGGGACAAAAGAAAATTCTACCCTAAGAAGCAAAATATGAGCAAGGATGTCCTGCTGCCCACAGTAAGATTAGCTCCTGCCACACACACATGCGTGCAGGGAGGCAACAAGAAGCACCATGGCCTGAGGCTGGACATAGACAATTTCTCCTGGGGCTCAGAGTATTGTACTAGTACATGCAAAACTAGGACTACTGATGTTATCTACAGCACATCCAATAACAAACTGGTCCGCACAAGACCCTAGAAAAGAACTGCATTGTACTCATTGACAGCATACCACATCCATAGTGATATGAGTCCTGCTGTCACAGCCCCAGGGCCCCAAGAATGGAGCCAAGCTGACTCCTGAGGAGGAAGAGATTTTAAACAAACAAACAAACAAAAAACAATCAAAGAAAAGTCAGAAGAAATATGATGAAAGGAGAAAGAATGCCAAAATCAGCAGTCTCCTAGAGGAGGGCAAGCATCTTACATGCATGGCTCCAACTCCAGGTCAATGTGGCGGGGCAGATGGCTCTGTGCTGCAGGGCAAGGGGCTGGATGGAGTTCTAGCTGAGGAAATTCAAGGCTTGGAAAGGCAACAAACCCCCCTCCCTCCTATCTTAGATCATATAATAAAGGTATTTAATGGTCTAAAAATAGCCTATATAATAAAGAGGGAATATGCTAATTGACCATCACACCCTTACAAGATGGCAGCACCTACAGCCATAAGATAGTAGTGCTCAGCCCCACCTGGGGCCTCGGGGCCTCCTGCACCCCCCACTGACTGAGGCTCAGGCAAGCAGGACTGGCCAAGGCAGAGGCAAGCCTCGGATGGCAGCTGCCCAGCTGCCCAGGGCCAGCCTGAGGCTCAGGTAACGAGGGCCGGCTGAGGCTTGCACTGCTGGCAGTGGCAGCAGCAGAGGTGTGATGGGGGCGTTGCCTTCCCCTGATCGCCAGGTCACCTCCCGCCCCTGAGGGCTCCCGGACTGTGAGAGGGGGCAGGCTGGGCTGAGAGACGCACCCCACCCCCTAATCCAGTGCATGACTTTTCATGCACTGGGCCTCTAGTAAAATAAAAATAGAAACTGGCAGGTGTTTTAATAGATTTTTTTAATAGATTTTATTATTACTTAGGTATGGGAAGGTCAACAGATCAGGAGACAAGTGCCATTGAAAGCATCACAGATCCCAAGAGAGGGAATACAGGTCACACCACTGGGGGCCACATAACGAACCACTGAAGTCTTCACTCAGAAAGAGAAAGGGAGGAACCGTGGACAAGCATCTCAACTATGGTTTCAGAGGGAAGGAATAGGCAGGGTAAGCAAGTCTAGGATTAGCTAGTTTTGTCTTTGAAGATCACTCCCTAGAGAGAATTCCCATGGGGAGACAATGAGGGAGGCAGAAGGTCAAGGCAAGGGGACTCAGACATATTGTCAGGCTGCCCAGAACAAGGTGTGTCCAGCATATGCACATAGGGCAGATGTTAAAGCATCAAGATTTCAGAAATGCAGTAAACACAGCAGATACCCCATGGCGTGCCTCCTGATGTTTTGATTAAAAGGGACACAACATTGGTTATGTGGTCCATTCCTGACAAATGCATAACCTGAATCTAATCATGAGAAAGCATTAGACAATCATAAACTGAGGACCATTCTATAAATAATTAACCTGTACTCATCAAAACTGGCAAAGGTCATGAAAGACAAGAAGTCTGAGAAACTTTTTAGAGATGAGACAACTAAATGTAACACATGGCCTTGGGTTGGACTTGGACTGGGAGAAATAAAGCTCTAACGACATTTTTGGGGAAATAAGTAGCATTTTCAATGTGGACTGTAATTTGGATAATAGTACCATAATATTAAATTGTCTGATATTGGTTGTAAGAGAATGTCCTTGTTCCTAGGAAATACTATTTAGGGGTTCAGGAACCTTATTTTTGCAACTTATTCACAAATAATTCAAGGTGGGGTGGAAAGTGTGTGTGGAGGGAGGAGGGTTGGAGAAAGAGAGTGTGTGATAGGGAGAAAGAGGAAACAAATGAGCAGAGTATGTGGGAGTTTCTTGCAACTTTTCTGTAAGCTTGAAATTAAAGTAAAATAAAATTATTTTTTTAAGTTTGTGTAACTTTGCATTAAATCATAAGTTCCATGAGGACAGTTCCTCTCATCTCCCAGTGTTTGTTCCTATAATTCCCACTGTCTAGAACATTTTTCCCCTCCTAAAACTTTCTTTCATCTAGTTAACTCCTATTCAACTTTCCAGTCTTGTCTAAAATGTCTCTTCTTCCAAGAAGTCCTCCCTAATTCCCCATTCTGAATTATGAGGCCCTTTTTTAAAAAATCTTTATTGTTAAAAGTATTACAAATATCCCCTTTTTTTCCCTTTGACCCCTTCTAGCTTGAAACCACCCCCACCCAAGGCCTTCACCAAACTATTGTCTGGGTCCATGCATATATGTGTACAAGTTATTTGGTTAATCCCTTCCCAAGCTCCCACCTCTTCTTTTAATGTAAATACAGTATTTTATTTGCTACAAATCTACTGGGAGAAAAACTGTTATTTCTATTATATAGCATTCACAAAGAAATGATTTCTCTCTTCCTCCTCCTCCTTCTTCCTTTTTTCCTCCTCCTTCTCCTCTCTCACCCACAAAGACATATATATTGTTTCACTGTTTTTTTTAATTAATCCTAAAGCTGAGGATATATTCTCATTGATTTTATTTGTTGTTTTTGTTAATCCTAACCCGAATATATTTTTTGCATTCATTTTTAGAGAGAGTAGAAGGGAGGGGGAGAGACATAGAGAAACATCAGTGTGAGAGAGACACATCCATTGGTTGCCTCCTGCAAGCATCCCAACCAGGGCTGAGCTTACAACCAAAGTACTAGCCCTTAACTGGAATGGAACCCACAACCCTTCAGCCACCGGCTGACACTCTATCCACTGAGGCACACCAGCCAGGGCTGGTCCATTATTTTCTGAATACAACTAATATTTTACCAAGTTTGAGTAACCGTTCAAAAATTATATCATCATAATTCACTGTGGATTGCATAATATGTTTCTGAAAGCAATAAGCAGAAAAGATAATTAGTACATGCTAACCTAAAATCAAGTGAAATGTGACAGTGGTCCACATTTCAGTGCCTAACAAGCATGTCCCTCAGAGTTCTCAGAGTGAGCAGTTAGCCTCAAGGCCTGCTCATAATACTCCAGTGCTTTAATCATTGCTCCTTTCAATTTGTACATGATCCCAGGATGCTCAAGCTGTCTACATCTAATTCATTTCTCCAAATAAATGATACTTTTATCCTTTGCTAATGATGCCTCTTCTATTTTTAGTGCTTTTAAATAATGGATCATTGCATCGGCTTCAGATTTCCTTTGAAATTCCTGAAACCAGCCATAGTAGAAATATATCTCTTACAGTTTTTCTTCTTCAAGGGATTTTATGCATATAACACTTTTTGATAAGTGTTTTCAGCATTTCTATAGTTGCCTGCTTCTACGTACATTATTAGGAGTATATAAACAATGTCAAATGTGGGTGTTTGTTCCAGAGCAAGTTCAAAATGAGCTCCAGCTAATCCTGTCACTCTGTCAACATGCTCTCTATCCTGTCCTCTAGAATGCCAGTTTGTAGCTTTCTATATTTGAAAAACTTGTGATCTATAGCAAAGCCCTGTCTAGTGATGCAGGAAGGCAGAGAAGGGTGTGGCCTGAAAGGCTGTTTTTAAGAACCAAAGAGCTTTATCTAGGAGTCTTTTTTGGGGGGAAAAAGACTCCACATATTGAAAGATTTAGGTCTGCTAGGACTTTTTCCATGCTTCTTCAATGTACTTTTCTCCTGCAACTTCTTGTCCTACATCCTGAAGCTTCAGGGTGAGGAGAGCCTTAGTATATGCTTCTTCTGGATTTAGCCTGATGGCCTTTTTAAGGAGGTGCAGGAAAAGTCACACTAATCTGTGATACTTTGTTAAAGCTGACCAGACCATAGGTGGTGATTGCATACCCACTGCTGAATTCAGGGTTTTCAGGGTCCACTTTCAGAGCCCTGACCTGTTCATCTCCACATTTCAGCAAGGCCCACCATTCTTCCTCATAGTCCACTTCAGGACATTCCATTCTATAGCAGGAGGGACTGGCAAACTTCCTGAAGTGTTCTCCACCTTCTCCAGGTAGATCTGGGCTTCTGCCAGCCTGCCCAGGTGGTAATACAGCCAGGCCTACTTGCCCCAGGTAACCAGCCTTCTCATGTCTGATTGGTTGGCATGCTCTCCTTGGATTAAGTCCTCAACTTTTTTCAAGCTCTCCAGGACTTCCTCATTCTGGCCTTTCAGGTGTTTCAGGCCAGTAGGTTCTGTATTCCCACATGGTTTTTGGTGTCTAAGAACTCAATCTCATTGAGTATCCTTTTTCTAATTCAGGCATTTCAGTGTCATCAATTAGCAAAGTTTAACATGACATCTCAACTGCTCAAACCAACCTTTGGCCTGATCTTCATCAGAATTCTTACTCATAGTTGCTATGAATTAGGCAGTAGTTCTACAGTGTTTTGTTTAGCTAGATGGGCTCCTCTGAGATCTGGCCAGCCAGGAGGCCCTTCTATATGCCCTCATAGCTTTCTTTATTTCCCTCACCCAACTCTTGTCACACTTGTCTTCCCATGGCCCCCACAAAGCTTCTCCCTCTGCTGTCAGAATAATTTGGGGGAGTCATGCTGACCCTATCAATCACTTGGCTATACCACTCCAATAGTTTTCCCATTATTCCTGGAATAAAATTCAAAGGTTTTAGCATGATCTACAAGCTCTTGCACAATCTGGTCCATGGCCATCTTTTCAATCTCATATGACAGTCTAGCCACACTGTCCTCTACTTAGTTCCTCAAACATACTATCTACTTTCCCAGCTTTGAGGGTAAGATTAGGTGAGAGAAAGGCAGAGGTTCATGGGGCTGCCTATATTCCTGATCATGCTCTAGATCTAGTTCCTAACCTAGTATATCCAACTAATAATCCTCCTTTTGCTTGAACAAGCTTGTGTGGATCTCTGCCCCTTACAAAACAGAGGCAGATAGAAACCATCAGAAAAGTGCCAAAATACAGCAAGGAATCTGACAAACTAGATCCAGAGACATAGAACTATGGAACAGACTGATGAATTTCAGAGGGAAAGTGGAGGGGGCGGTGGGTGGGGAGATTAACCAGGGAATTTATATAGCCCATAGACAGACAATAAGGTGGTGAAGACCTGGGGGTAGGGAGGGAGGTGGGAGAGGTCATGGGGGGTGGGGAAGGGGACATATACTGCCAACAATAAAGATTTTTTTAAAATTGTGAGGATTCCTCAATATCCAACACACACATAAAAAATAAAAATAGTAAAAAAAAAAAAAAAAGCAATCCAAGTTTTAAAAGGATCAGTATATCTCTGTTCCATTGGGACATTTGTCAATATTTGGAGACCTTTTTGATTGTTGAGGGTGGGGGTTCTTTTGTCATCTAGTGGGTAGAGACCAGGGATGCTGCTAAACATCCTACAATGAACAGGACAACCACCACCACCACCATCACAAGGAATTATCTGCCATCAAATTTCACTAATTCAAGGTCCTGAAACCCTGATTTGTGACAACATAATCTTTACATTGGATTTCAGACCTTTAGATCAAGAACGGAATCATAAAATCCAATTTAAAAACACTTCTGCTCATTTCATTTTCCTAATACCTGGGCAATCCTTTGGACAAAGGACTACAATTCCATAGGTCAGAATCCATTCAGGAGGAACAGACATTAACATGGGCATGCCAAGAAGCATGGAGAGGATGCATATCAGCTCTCACGCTTCAGTGACGGTTAAGTAAATGCAAACTAAACAGGAAGAGTACTTCTTTCCCCTCTTCTCTCTGGTGGACCAACTGCTATTTTTTCTTCAAGCCTCAGATCAAACGTTTTCTCCTTTGTGGTAAAATTTCCTCCAACTCTCCCAGAGGCCTCTTTCTTTTCGATAACCCCATCCCACCAAACACTCACCTTCATTAGGATACTGTCTACATTCATATCTCCTCCAATAAACTTTGTACTTTTCAAATTCTTTTTTAAATAAACATTTTAATTATAGAGTAGATTTCCATAAAAATTGCAACAACAGTACAAAGAGCTCCCACATATCCCACACACCTTTTAGCATATTATTAACAACTTACATTAGCATGGTACATTTGTAACAATTAATTAGTCATTATTGATACATTATTATGGACTAAAGTCCATACTTTATGCACATTTCCTTAGTTTTACCTAATGTGCTTTTTCTGTTCCCAGATCCCATCCGGAATACTACATTACATGCAGTCAGCATGCCTCCTTTGGCTCTTCTTGGTTGTCACAGTTTCTCAGGCATTGTTTTTGTTTTTGGTAGAGCATGATCTAGTCCTGTTTTGAGGAATACTGCTCAGGTATTTTGAATAATGCCCCTTAATTGGGATTTGTCTGATATTTTCTGATGATTAGAATGGAGTTATGGGTCTTGGGGGCAAGACTACAGAGATAAAGGGCCATTTTCCTCACATTTTATCAAGAGTGCATACCATCAACATGACTTACCATGTTGATGTTAATCTTGATCACCTGGCTGAAGTATTGTTAGTCAAATTTCTCCATAGTAGTCATTCTTTTTCCCCGTTCTCATTCTGCACTCTTTTGTTTTTAATTTATCTTTATTGTTGAGAGTATTACAGATGACCCCCCTTTTTTCCCTCATTGCCCCCCTTCCACCCAGCTCATGCCCACCCCAAGCCTTTATAAGGAAGTCATTATGGCCAACTCACACTTAAGGCATAGCAAGTTTTATACCCCATCTCCTGAGAGTGAAGTGGGGGAATGCTTCTTCATGGATAGATTTAACTATTCACCCCTACTTATTTACTTATTCAATAATTTATTTATATCAATATGGAATAATATATATTTATTTTATAGTTTAGATTATAACTCAATACTACTAAATTTATTGCTCAAGTGGTTCTAGCTTTGGTCATTGTGAGCTCTTTCAGTTGGCTCCTAGGTCTCTTTGGCATACAGCCATCATTGTGGGGGGGGGGGGGTTTTTGTCTTTGTTTTAAGCACTTCCTTACTTTCTGGCACAAGACGTTTCAGGTTCATCTGGTCTATTTCTACTACAAAATGTAGTCATTCCTCCTCCTCAATGGCCTAACTCCAATGTTTATCTCACTAACATCATAATACTACCAAAAGCTATGATTAATTTTGTAACACTTTAGCGTCCAGTTTCCATCAGACATCTTAGTTCAGAGCAGTTTACAAATTGGAAATGCCTTGAGAAGAAAAGTAGCAGAGAATTTCGGTCTTGCCTCAATGTTTTCCCCTTCTATCTTGGTCTCTCATTGCTAAATGTCTTGTTCTCTCCAATGCCTTTAAACAGTTGTTTTATATTTTTTTAAAAAAATTTTTGTATAGTTGAGACTATTCTCTGATACTACACCAAAACTCAAAAAGTTTAGTTTCTTCAAGATTAATTATAATACAGAATCTGAAGCCATATCAAGGAACTTTTCATCTTCAGTTATAGTAAAATCCATTGGTCTATCACTTTGAATGGATTTTGTAATATTATTCACTGGTCTCTTGGGAAATATTAGTTCACTGTTCTGTAGTTTTTCTAAAAGTTGATACATTTTATTATGAAATTTTAAAAATTACATTGACTAATATTACCACAAAACTCTTCCAAAGTCTTTATGTATTGTTAAGCTATCAAGCTCCCAATCACAGATATAAGTTTTCCAAAATTCTAATTTCCAGTTGAGAGCATAATATGTTCTTCCTAATGATTGCAGAGCACCTTACTGTTACAGGAACCTCTTTAGTAACAAATACATCACAAAAAGAAAAACTCACTATATTTGAATATCTTGCAAGACAACATTTGGATGATATATTACAGTTTAAATTAAAATGTAGCAATACTTCAGAATTTGTACATTCTATCAACATAAAGGGGACAACTTATAAAAATAATATGAAAATTTAGAAATATCTCAACCTAAAAGGCAAATTAGGATAAATAGGAAACTTTTAAAAATTAGGATAAAAATACATCCTGCCATTAGCAATGCTTGATAAGCAGATGTGCCCTGATTCTGCTGCCATCTGATTTGACTGACCATGAGAATTGTGGGTAACTTGGTGGGACACTTTTTGACCAGTAGCTCCAAACTTCATTTTTTAAGATTGATTTACTACTTATGTGACTCTTTATGATAAAAGTCCTTACTGTTTTTCAGATTGGAAAATTAGAGCCCTGGTTAGGTGGCTTAGTTGGTTGGAGTATCCTCCTGTACACCAAGAGGTGTGGGTTTGATTTCTGGTCATGGCACCTATCTAGGTTGTGGGTTCAATCCCTGGTGGGGGCATGTACTAGTATATGAGGCAGCTGATCAATGTTTCTCCCTCACATTGATCTTTCTTTCTTTCTATCTCTTTCTCTCTTCCTCTCTCTCTAAAAATATATTTAAAATAATATATCCTTGGGTGAGGATCTAAACAGAAAAAGGAAATTGAGGTTCTAGAAGAGAGACTTGCAAATTCTCTTCTTCCAGCACTGCCCCTTCCAGTAGGTGGAGAAAGATAAGGATATTTTCCATACCTGAGAGACTTTGCTGCTGCTGCCTCAGAGTGGGCTGGTTTGCATCTGGCTCCTGTCTTCACTAACCAGTCATGGGAAGTCTTCTCTCTATTCTCCTTCTAACTTGTTTAGTTATGTCAACCAATAACTAGATAATTGCCTTAGTTATAACAGAAAAGAAAAGGTATGAGAACTAGGATCTTACAAATTAAAATTTTTTAAAAAACTTTATTTGCCTTTCATAAAATCCCTTACTTATAATTTGACTCTAATTTCACTGCCATGTTACCTCAGTTATTAGACATTCAAAATATTAGCCTATTGGAAATATTAAACATTTTTATCTTCATAAAATGTTTATGAAATCAGTTTGCAGAATAGCATATGCTGTTTTGTTAAAGGATGTGTGTGTGTGGAGAGGGAGGGAGAGAGAGAGAGAGAGGGGAGAGAGAGAGAGAAGGAAGCATAAGATCAAGACTGAGAATGAATTCTGCTTGAAAGAATGATCACTGAATCATAGCATGCCCGACCAGCATGGCTCAGTGGTTGAGCAATGACCTATGAACCAGAAGGTCATGGTTCGATTCCTGGTCAGGGCACATGCCCTGGTTGTGGGCTCCAGCCTCAGTTGGGGGCATGCAGTAGGCAGCCAATCAATGATTCTCTCTCACCATTGATGTTTCTATCTTTCTCCCTCTCCCTTCCTCTCTGAAATCAATAAAAATATATTTTTTAAATAAAAAAAAAGTGCTTAGCACCAAATGGTAGGATTTGGGATGGTTTTTGTAGGTTTTCTATATTGTTTAAATTATCCACAATGAACACATATTATCTTTATGAAAAGAGAAAAAAAACGATTAAGTTACTATTATTGGCCATAAGATAGTTTCCGAAGTTTTTTTGATGACCTACCTTATTCTTCATAGCTTAAGAACTGAGTTCTATGAAAAATAATGTCACAGTGATCTGATCATAAATTCCTAACTGGGTAGATCATAGTGGAAATTCATGCCCCACGCCAATAACTTCTTTAGTGAAAGGCTTATATTTGCCTTAACCAACACCCTGTTCATTGTTTCTGTGCATCTAGGTTAACACAACTTTGAAATGCCCCCTTTCAGACCCCTCCTTCTAAAGCGTGACCACCCTCAAGAGAGCACATAGTCATAAATGAAACCTCAAACTCTATTCTCCAGAGCATTTGAGATCTTTCTCCCTGGCAGACTTCAACAGTTGGTTCAAATAAGCTCATACAAACTCTTTACAAGTTTGGATGTCCTTATGTTGACAGGACATTTGGGCAATTTTCTATAAAGTCACCAAAAAGCAAGTGACATGGTCAGAACCTGATTTACAGTTGACATCCAGTACTATTTTATATTAGTTTCAGGTGTACAGCACAGTGATCAGACATTTATATAATTTACAAAATGATCCCACCCCCACCCCCCATAAATCTAGTCAATAACATTGCAATAACAATGCATGGTGCCAGGGGGGTACTACACTTATCAGGAGGGTCATTTACAAGAATGTAAATGATAGAAAATAAACATTTGAACAATAAGAGAAAGGGAAATGGAAGTCAACAATAGAGAGCCAGCTTTACTCTACTTTCTTGTCATGGGAAAATCTATTTGGCAATCACATAAACTGAAAAGTTCCTCCAGATCGTCTCATGTCTTTGTCCTCCTTTGGGGCTTCCGGATCTCTTGCTTTTTTTTCTGAACACTGGTAAAACCCCTACTTACTCAACTTTCAAAAGTAAATATGTAATTTAAAACATTTATACTCCAAATTAACTCAGGAGGGTTTTTTGTGTAAACCTTCAGGTAAAGGGTTCGCCACATTACTCATTAGGCCCTTTCATGACAACAGCATTTCAATGGGTTGACTCTGCTTATGTAAAGTTGCACAATCAGCCTGGCCAGTGTGGCTTGCGGTGAGTTTTGACCTATGAACCAGGAGGTCACGGTTCGATTCCTGGCCAGGGTACATGCCTGGGTTGCAGGTCAGGGCACATGTCTGGATTGCAGGCTCAATCCCCAGTTGGGGGCATGCAGGAGGCAGCCAATCAGTGATTTTCCCTCATCATTGATATTTCTATTGATCTCTCCCTTTCCCTTCCTCTCTAAAATAAATTAAATATGTATATATGTTTTAAAGTTGCACAAGCAAATCCATCACTTTTTTCCTCCAAATTTTTTATAGCTAAAAGGATAAGAGAATAAATAAAATGGTCATAAACCACTTAGATTTTCTGATTTCTTTAAGCATGCAGCCATGTCTTCTTTTCACACCACATTAATTCTACAAATAATGTTGATTTGGCTATTAAAATATTTTATACCAAGTGTATGAAATAGACACAAAGTTGTCTAATGTTTTTTATAATTATTTATTGTTGGAAATATTACATATGTCCCTTTTTTTCCCCCATTAACCTCTCCCAGCCTGACCCCGCCTCCCACCCCAGGCCTTCACCCTCCTATTGCCTGTGTCTATGGGTTATGGATATATGCGTACAAGTTCATTGATTGATCTCTTCCCACCCACCCAAAGCTTGATTTTCTTTTGCACAGAAACACACACACATGTACACACAAACACACACATACTATATAGTTACTATTTGCCTATAATGTACAATGTGTTGAAAAGTAACTAAATCTCAAACTGACAAAGTGAAGTCTTGGGGGTAGTGCTAACTCTGATCAATTTTTTTCTTAGATAGCTCAGGTATACTTCAAACATGCAAATGGAATTCTCATTGAGGCCCTCACTTCTGTGGCCATGGGTCATGTATATATGCATACAAGGTCCTTGGTTGATTACTTCCCATCCACTCACGCTCCCCCACCTTCCCCCCTTGATTCCTGGAACAGAGTGTGGAATTACATGGTCCTTGTCTTCCAGTGACTACTAATCTTGAACAGAGTTTGGCAAACTGCAGACCAAATGCACCAGCTGCCTATATTCTTGTACAACTAAGGATAGTTTTTATAATTTTACATGGTTGGGGAAAAAAATCCAAAGAAGAATAGCATTTCATGACATGTAAACATGTGAAATTCAAATTTCCGTGCCCAGCCTGGCTAGTTAGAGCATCGTCTCAATACACCAAAGTTGCAGTTAGATGCCCAGTCAGGGCACATACAAGAATCAATCAATGAGTGCATAAATAAGTGAAATAAAAATCAATATTTCTCTCTCTCATGCTGTCCCTCTCACTCTCTCTCCCTTCTTCTCTCTCTAAAATCAATAAATAAAAATTAATACTAAAAATAAATTTTCTTGCCCCAAATTTAAGTTTTATCTGAACACGGCTCTACTAATCCATTGAAGTACTGATTATGGCTGCTTTCCTACTAGAACAGCAGAACTGAGGAGTCACGACAGAGACAATGCAGCCCACACAACCTAAAATAATTACTATCTGGCCACTGACAGAGAGTTTGCCAACCTCTGATCTAGAAAGGGAAGTGGAATGCATATGGCTATAACTGTGAACTCAGGTAGGCTGGGCCAAGTACCATGTGAGTGATGCTCAGCCAATGTTGAGTGCTGGGAGGCTGCGAAGGAGAGCAGGGAGACCAAAGAAGGCATCGTGGAGGAAGCAGCTTTCAAACTGGTCCTTGAAGGATAATTGTCACTTCAAAAAGTGACAATTCAGAAAAGAAGGTTGTTAACAAAGGCAAGAGTTTCACAGAGAAAGGAAAAGGGAAAGTATAAGCTGGAAAGGGCTCTGGGATAAGACACCCCAACTTTACCATAAAAAGGCATTATTGGAAGCAAAGAATGTGAATACCCCAGTGGATGTCCCCTCTTTATTACACGCTAAAAATCATTTATAACCGCAAACATCAAATGCTAAATATTGTAGCACTTTAATTCTTAACACTCTCATCTGGAATTCGGTGCATTGCAAAAACTATTAGAGCAAAGTGTGTTAAGAAATTGCATAGTGTGAGAAACAGGAGACACTTGATTGCATTGGTCAGTAGCCACACCATTGGTGATTTGAGTAAAATGGACATGAAGTTGCATGATTTGTTCTTGGATGTGTCACTCTACCCAAAGAAACGTCAGCATTTTTTAAACTATATTTTCATATGTCAAGTCTACATCCGCATGTCTGGTGACTTAAGAGGCAGCTAACAAAAATGTGCCAGTCTCCAGAAATCCTCGGTGACTGCCAAAATAGATGAACTGTGTCTGTAATCCAAAGGTCCTGAGCGTCCTGGATTGATGGTCACCAGGTAGTCAATTTTTTACCCGTTTGCAAAGGTGTTTTCTTAGTTAAGAACCTTCTCAGCTTACAATCTCTTAGGAAAAAGCGAAGTTCCAACCCTTGGACCCTGAGATGATTAAGGTAACTGTTTTACTTCATAAACCATAGGGGAGGTTAAAAAAAGGAAATGTTTAGCTCTTACTGCTGCTTTTGTACATATTCAAAGTGTAAGGCGTTTCATGGGCAAGCTTGGCTGGGCAGGCAGCACTGCACAAGGGAGCCTTCCTGAGGTTATGAAAAGATAGTATTTTCAGCAAGTTCTCCCTTCAGAGCCTCCCAGTAACAAAGCTCCTGCACCTACACAGGCAACCATGACAATTAAGAGCTACATTGCCTGAGTCCCAACTCTCACTCTCCCAGCTGTGTGACTTTGGCAACACCGCATTGGGTGGTAACCTCCCAGTGACTCAGTCTCTTTATCTGCAAATTGGGACCAATAATAGTGTTTATCCCATACAGTTTTTGTGAGAAGTAATAAGTCTCAGTAGTTATTGATGGCTCCACTATGTGAGTCCTCAGAGAATACCCACCCTTCTCTTTCTGTCAAGGAGTCTTCTGTCTTTCCCAGAGTCCATTCTATTAATGACCCGACATTTTTCATCATATAGTATAAACTTTCATTTCCATGCTTCTTCTCTTTCTACCGTTCATCAGATCCCACTGCGTCCTTCATGAAGTATAATAACCTCAGAAAAGTTCTGCCCTTCTTGAATTTTCAAGAAGCATGAACAAAGTAGACCTCTACGACTAGAGGCATCTATCTATTATTGGATAGTTGAGCTAGAGACCACCTGTATTTATATTTACAGCTGAGGTCTCCACAGCTGAGAGTGGAACAATAGATGCCCTTAGATCAGCGGTTCTCAACCTGTGGGTCGCGACCCCATTAGCAGTTGAACGACCCTTTCACAAGGGTCGCCTAAGACCATCCTGCATATCAGATATTTACATTACGATTCATAACAGTAGCAACATTACAGTTTTGAAGTAGCAACGAAAATAATTTTATGGTTGGGTCACAACATGAGGAACTGTATTTAAAGGGCCAGAAGGTTGAGAACCACTGCCTTAGGTCTTTCAAAGTTTCCTCAAAAATCTGTAAACCTTTGTTCATGAAAGATACTCCTCTGGCCCAAGAACTAGGTATGTGACTATTGGAATAAGAAATCAATGACAAAGGCCACCAACTTTTAGTACTCAAGAAGTCTCATAAAAAAACAAATCTAAAAAGGCAGGGAAGTGAAGGAAGGTGTCATTGAAGAATTATCCATGTAAAGTCAGCTGTTTCAAAGAAGCTTCATTAAAGGTTCAAGTTTTGTTTTTAATCTTAAAAGACCTGATATAATGTCTAATTTCAAATCTCTGCAGTGAAGGTGTCATTTTATTTTTGGACTTATGAAGTGTCAAGACCCATTTTGGTCAATGAATTAATTCTGATGAAAAGAGAAGCTCCCAGAATGCACTCACCTATAAAGTTGGAATAATAATAATATCCATCTCAGAGGTTTTTAGTATGACCAAAAGAGATCTACTGTGTAAAATACTTCCTACTGGAAATGGTTCTTATGCTGTAATAGACATGGTTAGCATGAACCTTCCTTCTCTTGCTGGAATGTTGATTAGACACTTGCCCCAGCGTCATTTCTCTCTCCTTTGTCCGTAAGTTAAAGCTCAGTTCATTATAGCCAGGAGAACTAGTTCTATGAATGTCAGAAATAGGAGATTGGTATAATAGACAGACCTGCTAACAGGCTCTGCTCTCCTGAAAGTTATCTTCCCTCCCTCCACTAACAAACAGTGCTAACATAAGGCCATGGGATAGAAGCTCACATTGATGTCCACGTTGCACCCCAGACCAATTAAATCAGAGTTCTGGAAGGAGGGCCTGGGCATTGCTAATTTTAAAACTCTCCCACATAATTCTAATGTGCAGGCCAGATGGAGAACCCTGACCTTGGGAGTGCTAAGTCTTGGATAATACTAATAACATTATAGACCTGTATAGAAAAGATAACTAAAGGCAAGATTGAAACAGTTTGAACCTTCAGTCAATTATTCTAAGATTTCTGTTGGCCTTGTTATGAATTGTATTTGTAAAATATATACCTATGGAAGGATTTTCTAGGTCAAATCTATTTTTCCAGTCCAGGGAAAATTGGTTTAACTCTTTTCTGAACACACACAGAAAAGAGGATTCTTAATACTTACTTGGGGTTTTGCTTTTATTTTACATTTTTCTTATTTTTATTTATTTATGTATGTATGTATTTTTAGAGAGTGGAAGAGATATGGAGAAACAGGGAGAAACATTGATGTAAGAGAGACACATCCATTGGCTGGGGAACCTGCAACCAAGGTACATGCCCTTGACTTGGAATTGAACCTCAGATCCCTTGGTCCACAGGTCAATGCTCTAACCACTGAGCAATCAGCCAGGGCTACATTTTTTTTTAATATATTTTATTGAGTTTTTACAGAGAGGAAAGGAGAGAGATAGAGAGCTAGAAACAACGATGAGAGAGAAACACCGACCAGCTGCCTCCTGCACACTCCCCACCGAGGATGTGCCTGCAACCAAGGTACATGCCCTTGACTGGAATCGAACCCGGGACCTTTCAGTCTGCAGGCCGATGCTCTATCCACTGAGCCAAACCGGTTTCGGCAGGGCTACATTTTTATTATCCATTCTAGGAATGACCTCTGAAGTATCAGTGACTTTTAAGCATGGCTATTTGAATGCAGAAATCTAGCCAAATAATATAGGAAGCCTTATTCAGCCTGAGTCATCACTGACTCTCAGAAGAAATTTAATCAGATAATGTAGATAATATGTAGATGAATGCTGAAAATATGCAAATGTACAACCCTTCTCAGAATTTTAGTAAATTTTTTGAAATAACTACACTCTAATACTTCTCAAAACAACCTTATGAGGGAGATATTATCTCCATTTCAACAAGAGGAAGCCGTTTAAGAAAATTTAAGCAACTTCTCCCAAATTCCAAGACCTAGGAAATTGCAGAGCAGAGATTAGAGCCCTTATCTGTCTGAACAAAAGCCTAGATTCTTGACTATGAAGCTTGAAGGTCATTCTAGCCTTCTGACAACAGCACCAAAATTCTTTTGCTCCCTTCAACATCTTAACTAGCCCTGGCTGGTGTTCCTCGGGGCTTAGAACACTGGCCTGCGACCCACAGGGTCACAGGTTCAATTCCCAGTCAAGGGTTGCAGGAGGCAACTAATCAACGTGTCTCTCTCACATCGATGTTTCTCTCTCACTTTCTCTTTCTCCTTCCCTTCCACTCTCTCTAAAAATCAATGGAAAAAATATCCTCGGATGAAGATTAACAAATAAAATAAAAAAATCTTACCTAACCTAACCCAATTCCTGCCTTAAACAGGATTCTCAAACTTGGAGTCCTACAGGGCCCAGGCTGGTAATACAAATAAATTAATATGGGTCATATTTAAAGAACTCACATTGGTCTATAACTAAGCTACTGCTCTGCTTCAGCCAATTATTATCCTGGGAGAAGTTAGTCTTGGTATTACCAGCCTCTAATTTTATAACAGAAGCCAGAAATTTGGATTTTTGTGATAAACACCTAATTTTCAAATGTTGGCAATAAGTTTACATTCTTGTTTTTAAAAGAACACTACGTGGGACAAATCCAAGCGGGCTAAACAATGTAAGTCACAGTTTGGGGAGAGAAGGGAAACTGATTCAATATATATTTTTATCCTCACCCAAAGATATGCTTTTATTTATTTTTAAAATATTATTGTTGATATTTTAGAGAGAGAAAGAAAGGGGAGAGAGAGAGAGAGGGAAATATACATTGATATGAGAGAGAAACATGGATCGACCAGCACCCCCTTCCACACACAGGCTCCAACCGGGGATCGAATCCATGACCCAGGTATGTGCTCTGACTGGGAACTGAACCCGCACCGCCTTGGTGTATAGTAACACACCCCAACCAACCAAGCCACACTGGCCAGGGCTTGTTCAATATTCTTATCTTTTTATTTCCAATAGATATTAGTTGCTTTAAGTACAAGTAAATAACTTTCTAGGGCCTAGGCAACACAATAAGAGAAGTCTGTGGTAGGAAAAAACAGCTCATTAATTAATCAGAGTCTCACTTATACATATAACATGGAAATAACTTTGGTGATCTTAAATCAGATTTTATTCCTTGACAATGGTAAACATATAAAAATGCTGTGTATCGCCAAAACCGGTTTGGCTCAGTGGATAGAGCGTCAGCCTGCGGACTGAAAGGTCCCAGGTTCGATTCCGGTCAAGGGCATGTACCTGGGTTGCGGGCACATCCCCAGTGGGAGGTGTGCAGGAGGCAGCTGATCGATGTTTCTAACTCTCTATCTCTCTCCCTTCCTCTCTGTAAGAAGTCAATAAAATATATTTTAAAAAATGCTGTGTATCAATTACTGAACATATAAATATAATATGAAATTTATGCATCTCTCCTTTGACAGCATACTTACTGGAGTAATTTTAAGCTAAATTAAAATCAACTCAATCCTTTATGGTGAAAGTTCTCTTATCTGTAGCAGGTCAATGAAGCATTATCAGGTTTAGAGGTATGACAGGTTTTCCTCCGGAAATGACAACTTAAATTAAAAGCCCTCAGGTTGAATTACTGCAAAAAAAAAATCCCATTTTCTAAAATCTCTCTTTAACTTTGACATTCAGATCTCTGAACTAGAGATAGGGCTGGAATGTAGGTGCAGACGGGAGTAGTAGCACCGGAATCTTTTCAATGAAAATGCTTCTAAGCGCACATTTTTTAAAGGAGTTTCCCAATATCATTCAATGGAAAAAAATATTTAATCTCTGGGCTTCAAAATAAGTACTGAGCCAATACTTGTGTCTCCATTTCATTTACACCAACCTCTCACATTAATAGCTATAGTAGTCTCATTTGTCCCTTTGTTTTTGTTTTCTCTCAAAAAAAAATGTCAAACTGCCCTAATCAGTTTGGCTCAGTGGATAGAGCGTTGGCCTGCGGACTCAGGGGTCCCAGGTTCGATTCCAGTCAAGGGCATGTACCTTGGTTGCGGGCACATCCCCAGTAGGGGGTGTGCAGGAGGCAGCTGATCGATGTTTCTAACTCTCTGTCCCTCTCTCTTCCTCTCTGTAAAAAATCAATAATATATATATATTTTAAAAATATCAAACTCATAGAGACAGAGAGTAGAAAAGTAGTTGCCAAGGGCAGGGTAGGGTGGGTGAAATAGGAAGAGGTTGATAAAAAGGTACAAAATCTTCATTAGACATGAATAGGGCTGAGGATCTAATGATCTAATGTATAACATGGTGACTATAGTTGATAACACTGTGTTGTATGACTGAATTGACTAAGAGAACAGAACCTAAGCATTCTCACCAAAAAAAAAAAAAAAAAATGGTAAATATGTGAGCTGATGGATGTGTTACTTAACTCAATGGGGAGAATCTTTACACAATATATATGTATATCAAATCATCATATTGTACAGTTTAAGTATCTTACAATTTTGTCTATTAACCTCAATAAAACTGGGAGGGGGAGTGGAAATAGGGAGCTAAAGACAGTGGGCCAATTTAAAATGTCAGCAAGGGTCTTGCCATTTCTGAATGTTTCAAAATATGCAAGGAGAACATTTTTCATTGTCAAAATTGATGTATATTTTTTTAAAATTAATGTTTTTCTTATTTGAACCAGGAAAGGGAAAGTGAAAATGAGGAATTTACACTACACTTCAAACGAATTTTTTAGCAACTCTGTATGCAAAGAAAAAAAGCAGCTTCATATGGTGAGTTGTCATGTTAAAAAAAAAAGGAGTTCATGAATGGGAATACAGAACCTTGAGACAGCTATCACTATATTTCTAGAAAGCTAATAGTTGTTTTAAATTTACAATGGGACAGGTTTCCTATAATTGATTTAGATTTTTTTTAATCTATAAAAGTGGAAGAACTGCACTGACTCTAATGGGCTTAGAAGGATGCCATATTTTCTACGGCAAAGCCTTAATTAAAACTTTTAAAGGTGGAAATCATGGCAAAAGATCAAAGAATGAGAACTAGGTGGCAGACCATAGTCAGTTCTACATCAATAGCACTCAGCTGCCTCCTCCTCTTTTTTCTTGATAAAAACCTATTAATTCCCACTCCCTTCTTTGCTAACATTCATTTCAAGAAAAATATGCTTGGACCTGCCTTGTACATGCTTTTCAGACTCCGGGGAGCAGAAGTATAGAAACATGCTGAACAGCTGAAATAGTTCTGCTCAACTCGTGGCTGTGTGTCCAGCACCCCAGCCCCTCCTCCACCCACATGCAATGTCCTTGCAAAGTTCAGAGAAGGAATTATCATCATCTTTAAGGTGGAAAGATCTGATAACAGCAGGGAAGAAGGTTACACAGTGAGTCACTCTAACCCTAGGCTCACGGCATAATCAGAAACCTACTAAATCTGCTCTTCCATATAATTTGGGCAAAAGATGTCCATGGGGGTAGATTTTTACCTGAAATGTCTCTTGAATAAATATGCGTATGTTGGAGAAACTGGACTTTCGGGAGAGAATGAAAGGACAAAGGTGGAGGATTAAATATGACTTCTAAATTGTGAGCCTCTACCTTGCCACTACTGCTTTCAATTCTTAATGTGGGTAAAACATAGCACTTCAAGGTCTTACAGATAGACGGCACTTAGCCAATCTACATCCTTCTAAGTACACTTTTTATTTTTTTAAATATATTTTTATTGATTTCAGAGAGGAAGGGAGAGAGAGAGATAGAAACATCCATGATGAGAGAATCATTGATTGGCTGCCTCTTGCATGCCCTCAACTGGGGATCGAGCCCACAACCCGAGCATGTGCCCTTGACAGGAATTGAACCTGGGACCCTTCAGCCCACAGGCCGACGCTCTATCCACTGAGCCAAACCGACCAGGGCCTAAGTACACTTTTTAAATTAAAGAGTAAAGACACAAATTATTAAGTCTACGTTTAGATGACTTTTTCACAAATTAATCCATGTAGCCAGCACCAGACCAAGAAACAGAACTTTACCAACGTCCCAGAAAGCTCCCTCCATGACCCTTTTGGATCCTGACACTCTCTTTCCCCCAAAGAGTAACCACTATTCCGACTTCTAACCACATAGATTCACTTTAAGAAATATATATCTTAATGCAATCAAATTGTGTCCTTTTGTGGCTTCAGATAAAATCTGCAGATATGTATTGAAACAGAAGAGCTATCACAGGCACTCATTGTTTGACTACTCGACGACACTGAGTTCTGCATAGTGTGGACAAAAAAACGGGCTTCTGTGGAAAGTAAACTCCCAGGGGATCTGATCATAAATTCCTAACTCGGCAGGCCATGGCGGGTAGCCCTGCCCAGGCCAATAACTTTCTCGTGAAGTTATTGGCGTGGGTGAGGATTAACAATAGGGACTTCAGCTGCAGATCTGAAAGGCCAGTCAGACCCTGAGTTTGGAAGCTCTGTCCATTGTTCTTGTGCATCTAGGTTAACACACCTTTGAAATACCAGAAGTAATATCCATGGAAGGGGGCACTGACCCTCAAGAGAGCACATAATCTTGTTAACTATCCTGTCATCTGATCCCTGCCTTGCTTCTCCCACCTCCATGTGATCTTTCTTACATGCCCTCTAATTTCAAATGCATAAAAGAGACTGCAAAACTGTTATTCTCCAGAGCATTTGAGGTCCTTCTCTGTGGCTTGTGTTGTCAGTTTGGCTCAAATAAACTTATAAAAATTCTCTACAAGTCTGGATGTTTCTTACATTGGCAATAGTAAAATGTCATTTTGGAACAAAAGACCCCAGATTTAATTCTTGCTGTATCATAATTAGTTATGATCTCAAGGGAATAACTTCTCCATTTTGGCCCTTAAATTTCTCTTTGTAAAATAAGTACATTTAATTAGAAACAGTACAAGTTCTCTTCTGAACAAACATACTCATCAGAATGAAAATCTTAAGGATATATACTTTCAACTATGTATATATATATTAACAATTGGGGAAGTACACGCCTCCACCCCACTATTTGGGCAAGGAGGATCCTAGGCCCTGAACAGAGCAGCTGCTGATGGCTGGAGGCTGATTTTCATGTTCATTCTTCTCCACTGGAAAGTTTATGCACTGACTATCTCTTTGTGAAAGTGTCTAAAAATAAAGGATTGCCCTGGCTGGTATAGCTCAGTTGATTGAGCGTCATCCTGTGAACCAAAAAGTCACTGGTTCGATTCCTCATCAGGGCACATACCCGAGTTGGGAGATGGATCACCAGTTAAGGTGGGTGTGGGAGGCAACTGATCAATGTTCTCTCAAATTGTTGTTTCTCTCTCT
>NW_006293001.1:8773215-8777777 GCF_000327345.1 Myotis davidii
GGGGGGGCAAAAAAAATCAATAAACATATTCTTAAAAAATATGGGACTTAAAAAATAAATAAAATAACATAAAAATAAAGGATTGTTCCACCCTAAAAAAATAATTAATTAATTAATTAGTGAGTAATAATGGAAAGAACCATGGGACTAAATACAAATGGGTCATTAGGTGACATTTCTTTCCAAAGGGACACATAATTCAAGGAAATAGAGGAGCTCTATATAAAGCTCCAAAGTAGAGGTAGTTTAACTAGAATGTCCTAAACCTTAATCATCTTTGCAGTTCCTTTACTCAGTGAGAACTCTTTTTTCTTCCCCAAAGTGTTCAGTGCCCTTATCTATCCTTATCAAAATCTGTTAAGATTAGTTTATTCTTATTCATATGTAAAACATTAGAGGCCCAGTGCACAGCATTCATGCACTGGTAGGGTCCCTAGTGGCCTGGGCCTCCCGCCCTTCCCCGGGCCAGCCCTGCCTGCTGGTTGAACGCCCAGATGAACTCCTGATCAAGGGGACAATTTGCATACTATTCTTTTATTATATAGGACCTCTGCCTGAATGTTCTCCCTCACAGAAATGTTTACATTTATCAGGACATTTTGATTTGAAGGAGTAGATTTCTAGTTACAGAATTTCAGGTATCAGAGAGTCAGGAGGGCAGGTCCTCTTAGACAAGGAACAACTAAAATCACCCTATTCGGGTAACCATGAGCAACCTTCTCTCCTAATATTAGTGGCCACTATTTACTGAGGTCTTACAATTGGATAACACTGTACCAAGTCCTTTAGGATATCATCTTATTTGTTTCCCCAAGCAGTACTATTATTATAATATTTATTTCACAGATGAAGAAGCTGTTAGTTACCTATAAAAAAAGGGGGGGGCACTAAATCCCATGCCTTTCTGAAAGGCCACTCAGACTCTGAGTTTGGCAGCAGTAACCATCCAAAGGCAAAAGTAGAAACTAGAGGTCAAAGTCCCCAGAACAGTCCCAAGAAGGAAATTCGTTCTTCTGGATCATTGGTGGTGGAGGCCTGAGAGGCAAGGACACGGCCACTCTTTTTTGTGATACCAGCACCCCCTGCCCCCCTCCTTTGGGCTGGACCCTTTCAGAACTTGCATTAATGCTTACAAGGCTCTGATAAGTTACAGAGCAGCAAGGTTCCAAAGGTTGATTGCCCTGATTGGTGTGCTCAGTGGTTAGAATGTTGGCCTGCCCACCAAGGGTCTTGGGTTTGATTCCCAGTCAAGGGCACATACCTAGGTTGCAAGTTCAATTCCTGACCCTGGTCAGGGCAGGTGCAGGAGGCAACTCATGGGTGTTTCTCTTTCTTTCTCTCTCTCCTTCTCTCCCTTCCACTCTCTCTAAAAATCAGTGAGAAACAAAATATCCTCAGGTGAGGATTAGCAAAATAAATAAAAATAAAATAGACATTTGTTTTAAAAACAATAAAAAGAAACACTGCTCCCGAGGCCTACAGATCAACCTGCCAGGAGGCCCTGACTTAAATTCATGCCCAGCCAAGGCGTTACTGAAGCTTCTGAGGCCAATAGTAACTTCAGCTGCAAATCAAGGGCATCCTCCGAACATCCTAACAGGGCATGAAATGCCCAAAGTTCCCCTCTGGACTCAAGTGCCAACCGTGTCTCATAACTCTTAGAAGGCAATGCTTCGGAGTCACTCCAGAGAGGCCTATTTTATACTGTTTGTAGAATTATAAAGCCCAGAGGCTTTTCAAGGGCCATTTACTAACTAAGGGTTCTAAATACTGTGCAGAGAAAGAGAACATAACGCGGTAACAGGTATCCCCGGGCACTTAACCCCCAAGATATCACTAATGATCCCAAGGGATCCAAAGCATAATTCTGACAGTGCTCAAAACCAAATTAATTCAAAACTAGGGAAAGCCTTGCACAGTGCTTGGGATAGGAGGGGATGTTGAAACCCAACAACAGAACACAGCAACTCCAGAAAGTTAGGAATCACTGGCTACCTGTTGAAGCTGTATCTCAACACATGCTGATTACACTGGGTTTAGAAAGATCACTGGCATGTTGTCCAGGATGGTCTCAATGTCAGTCCAACATAATGGAAGGATAAATTTGGGGCCACAGCAACCTACAATAATTATAGTAGCCCTATAAACAGGATGACAAATTAAGATCTTAAGCTACTTAATTTTTTAAAAATGAAAATATGATCAATCCAGTTCAGTAGCTCAGAAATGAAAGAAATCAAGCAGCATTGTTTTAATTCAAATGAGAGGTTGTTTTAAAATGTTACTTGCAAATATCCAGCTTTATCTGATTTCCTGGTACGTTACTATGCTATGGTGTGTTGTAGGGGGTCATAATATGGTTGTGGCTTGACTCAAGTGGACACGAACTTCTAAGGAGACTTATCTGAAGAGAAGTAAGATAAACAGAAGTCAGAAGTATGTTCAAGATTGTTGGAGGGATTTAGAAGGAAGGAGGAGGCAAAGGGGCATCAAAGACTTGCAGACCTTCAGAGGTGAAGACATCCAACTTCTCTAGGTTCCTTTTCCTCTAATCTGAATTGGCATGTCTGACCAAATTCTTGCCTTTGTACTGTATCTAAAATCCTAAGAGATGAGAACATCAGATCCTATTTATTATCTTTGGGGGAGGGGAAGGATATTCTCAATTCAGACTGAGGCAGGTCTATATTGTCTGATATAAAGCAACTTTCAAGATACATTATTAAACATTTAAAAAATGAAAGTTTCAGAATGGCATGTATACTGTGCCATTTGTACTAGTATATAACACACAGAGAAGATATGTGTGCATACATGGTTGTTCTAGATTCTAGAAGAATTCATTAAAAAGAGGTAAAGATAGCTGCCAGGTGGCTCAGTTGTCAGTTGGTTGGAGCGTCATTCCATACACCAAAAGGTTTCAGGTTCAATTCCCAGTCAGGGCACATACTTAGGTTGCAGATTTGATCCCTGGTTGGGGTGTATATGGGAAGCAACCAATTGATGTTTCTCTCTCTCTCTCTCTCTCTCTCTCTCTCTCTCCCCCTTCCCCTCTCTATAAAAAAAAATCAATAAAAAAACATATCCTTGGGAGATATGCCCCTACATTTACACCTTGAAATTTTACATGGTCGGAGTACTGTGCAGAAATAAAGTCACCCAATGATGTTTTACACAGATAGTCAAGCTTACCACAAGATCTGAAAAGTGCAAATGTCAGTTTATTTTTATTAAATCTGCTTTTTTGGGGGGGAGCTGCTGAATTTATTTGGGTGACATTGGTTAATAAAATTATACAGATTTCAGGAGCACAGTTCTATTACACATCATCTCTATACTGTATTGTGTGTTCACCACCCCAAGTCAGGTCTCCTTCCATCACTATTTATTCCCCCCTTTAGCCTCGTTGGCTGCTGTTTGAGTCTTTTATTTCCTCCTCATATTTGGGGGGGGGGCTGCTGAATTTATTTGGGTGACATTGGTCAATAAAATTATACAGATTTCAGGAGCACAGTTCTATTACACATCATCTCTATACTGTATTGTGTGTTCACCACCCCAAGTCAGGTCTCCTTCCATCACTATTTATTCCTCCCTTTAGCCTCGTTGGCTGTTGTTTGAGTCTTTTATTTCCTCCTCATATTTTCTGAAAATTAAAATCTTCATAGTAGTGAAAGACAAATTACAAAAACTTTTAAAGAAAAAATGTGTTATTGTGTTAGTTATTAAATAAAATTGCTCCTTTAACTCTCTGGAGAGAAAATTACAAAGAAAAGCTGACTGAGGTTAATATAAAATTTTTGTTGCATAACTACTTGTGGATATGGATCAAGATTGACACCCAGTGGCCAAATTTAATCCTTTTTTTCTTCATTTAAATTCCTTTTCTATGTGATTATTCATTTTCTAAAATTTTTCTTCACCTGTCTTCGATTAAAAATTTATTTAGCCCTGGCCAGGTAGTTCAGTTGGTTAGAACATCATCCCAAAATCCCAAGTTAAATCCCTGGTCAGCATGCATACAAGAATCAATCAATGACTGCATAAATATGTAAGTGTATATAATGAATCAATATTTCTCTCTCTAAAAGCAATAAATAAAAATTTAAATCTGATAATTGCTTTCAAATATATACGTATATAATTTAAATCTATGACTTGTTCACTGAAAGTAAGTTATCTACACTAATAAAAGAGAAACATGGTAATTGGCGTACGACCGCTACCCTTTCCATTGGCTAATCAGCAAGATATGCAAATTAACTGTCAGCCAAAATGGCGGCCGGCAGCCAGGCAGCTTGAAACTAACATGAGGCTTGCTTGCCTCAGTGATGGAGGAAACCAACATTCTCCGCCTACGGCTGCAGGCCTCTGAGACAGCAGTTTCAGAAACATTGTAACTAATATTGCCGGACTTCAGCCAGCAGAATCGCAACATTGTATGCAAAGGCCAGAAACATACTTTCAGCAACGGAGGCCTAAGAGCTGGAGCCAAGACTCAAGCTAAAGCTGGCCCAGAATAAAATAAACAAAGGAAAAAAGGAGCGGTTGGTGGCTTCAGT